>NC_092227.1:48060036-48162536 GCF_036320965.1 Panulirus ornatus
AAAGGGCCCAGTCTACGGTTTTCTTTACCGGTTGTGTTTTAACCTCAATTAACGCGGGAAATGGCGAATAGTTTAAAAGAAAAAAGAAAGAAAATTACTATTATTATTTTGCTTTGTCGCTGTCTCCCCGTTTTGCGAGGTAGCACAAGGAACAGACGAAAGTAATGCCCAACCCACCACAAAACACATTGTATATACATACACGTCACACAACGCAAATATACATACCATACATGTCAATGTACACATATATATACATACACAGACACATACATATATACACATGCACACAATTCACACTGCCTGCCTATTATTCACTCCCATCGCCACCTCACCACACATGGAATAACATCCCCCTCCCTCCTCATGTGTGCGAGGTAGCACTAGGAAAAGTCAACAAATGCCCCATTCGTTCACACTCAGTCTCCAGCTGTCATGCAATATGCCCGAAACCACAGCTCCCTTTCCACATCCAGGCCCCACACAACTTTCCATGGTTTACCTCAGACGCTTCTCATGCCCTGATTCAATCCATTGACAGCAAGTCGACCCCAGTATACCACATCGATCCAATTCACTCTATTCCTTGCCCGCCTTTCACCCTCCTGCATGTTTAGGCCCCGATCACTCAAAATCTTTTTCACTCCATCTTTCCACCTCCAATTTGGTCTCCCACTTCTCCTCATTCCCTCCACCTCCGATACATATACCCTCTTGCTCAATCTTTCCTCACTCATTCTCTCCATGTGCCCAAACCATTTCAAAACACCCTCTTCTGCTCTCTCAACCACACTCTTTTTATTTCCACACAGCTCTCTTACCCTTACATTACTTACTCGATCAAACCACCTCACACCACATATTGTCCTCAAACATCTCATTTCCAGCACATCCACCCTCCTGCGCACAATATATATATATATATATATATATATATATATATACATATATATACACATGAATATATGTTTGAAGACATCACACACCGCTGCCGCAAACCAATCACTTTACTCTCTACCTACTCGTAAACATGCCTTACATCCTTGATAAAAACTTTTCACTGCTTCTAGGATCTTACTTCCCACACCATATACTCTTAAAACCTTCCACAAAGCATCTCTATCAACCCTGTCATATGCCTTCTCCAGATCCATAAATGCTACATACAAATCCATCTGTTTTTCTAAGTATTTCTCACATACATTCTTCAAAGTAAACACCCGATCCACACATCTACCACTTCTGAAACCACACTGCTATTCTCCAATCTGATGCTCTGTAAATGCCTTTACCCTCTCAATCAATACCCTCCTATTAATTTCCCAGGAATACTTTGTAATTTGAACACTCACCTTTATCCCCCTTTGCCTTTGTATAATGGCCCTATGCATGCATTCCGCCAATCTTCAGGCACTTCACCATGATCCAAACATACACTGAATATCCTTACCAAGCAATCAACCAGTTTCTTTTTAAACCAAGTATTCCTAATCATCAGTCCTTTTTCAGCACAAAAATCCATAAGCTCTTCAACAATTCCATTCACAACACTGAACACTCCATGCATACATATTATACCCTCAACTGCCACCTTACTCACCTTTGCATTCAAATCAACAGAGTCACCCCATTTTTTTATAAATTCCACTGCAATACCATCCAAACCCGCCACCTTGCTAGCTTTCATCTTCCGCAAAGCTTTTACTGCCTCTTTTCTGATTACTAAACCATTCTCACTGACCCTCTCACTTTGCACAGCACCCCGACCAAAACACCCTATATCTGCCACTCTATCATCAAACACATTCAATAAACCTTCAAAGTACTCACTCCATCTCCTCACTTCATCACTACTTGTTTTTACCTCCCCATTTGCCCCCTTCACCAATGATCTTATTTGTTCTCTTGTCTTATGCACTTTATTTACCTCCTTCCAAAACACCTTCTTCTTCTCCCTAAAATTTAATGATACTCCCTCACCCCAACTCTTATTTGCCCTCTTTTTCACCTCTTGCACTTTATTTACCTCCTTCCAAAATACCTTCTTCTTCTCCCTAAAATTTAATGATACTCCCCCACCCCAACTCTCATTTGCCCTCTTTTTCACCTCTTGCACCTTTTTCTTGACCTCCTGCCTCTTTCTTTTATATACATCTCAGTCATTTGTACTACTTCACTGCAAAAATTGTCCAAACACCTCTCTCTTTCACTAACAATCTTACTTCTTTATTCCACCACTCACTACCCTTTCTAATCTGCCCACCTCCCACCTTTCTCATGCAACATTCATCTTTTGCACAAGCCATCACTGCTTCCCAACATACATCCCATTCTTCACCCACTCCTCTTACATCATTTGCTATCAACTTCTGCCATTCTACACTCAATCACTCCTGGTACTTCCTCACACAAGTCTCCTTTCCAAGCTCACTTACTCTTACCACTCTCTTCTCGACATTCTCTCTTCTTTTCTGAAAACCATTACAAATCTTCACCTTCGCCTCCACAAGATAGTGATCAGACATCCCTCCAGCTGCCCCCCCCCCTCAGCACATTAACATCCAAAAGTCTCTCTTTTACACGCCTATCAATTAAAACGTAAACTAATAATGCCCTCTGACCATCTCTTCTCCTCACATACATATTCTTAAGTATAACTTTCTTTTTAAACCAAGTATTCCTAATCATCAGTCCTTTTTCAGCACAAAAATCCATAAGCTCTTCAACAATTCCATTCACAACACTGAACACTCCATGCATACATATTATACCCTCAACTGCCACCTTACTCACCTTTGCATTCAAATCACCCATCGCTATGACCCGGTCTCATGCATCAAAGCTGCTAACACACTCACTCAGCTGCTCCCAAAATATTTGCCTCTCAAGATCTTTCTTCTCATGAGCAGGTGCATAGGCACCAATTCTCACCCATCTCTCTCCATCCAATTTTGGTTTTACCTGCATTAATCTAGAATTTACTTTCTTACACTCTATCACATACTTCCACAACTGCTTCAGGAGTAGTGCTACTCCTTCCTTTGCTCTTGTCCTCTCACCAACCCCTGACTTTACTCCCAAGACATTCCCAAACCGCTCTTCCCCTTTACCCTTGAGCTTCATTTCACTCAGAGCCAAAACACCCAGGTTCCTTTCCTCAAACATACCACCTATATCTCCTTTTTTCTCATCTTGGTTACATCCACACACATTCAAACACCCCAATCTGAGCCTTCGAGGAGGATGAGCACTCCCTACATGACTCCCTCTTCTGTTTCCCCTTCTATAAATCTAAATACATGGAGTGGGGGTTTCCAGCCCCCCACTCCCACCCCTTTAGTCACCTTCTACGAGACGTGGGGAATATGTGGGAAGTATTCTTTCTCCCCTATCCCCAGGGATTGTTGTCTAATCTGTTTATGGATGGGTTGGTTAGGAAGGTGAATGCAAGAGCTTTGGAGAGAGGGGAAAGTATGCAGTCTGTTCTAAATGAGAGGGCTTGGGAAGTGAGTTAGTTGTTGTTCACTGATGATACAGCGCTGGTGGCTGATTCGGGTCAGAAACTGCAAAAGTTGGTGACTGAGTTTGGTAAACTGTGTGAGAGAAGAGGTTGAGAGTAAATGTGAATAGAAGCAAGGTTAATAGCTTCAGTAGGGTTGAGGGACATGTTAATTGGGAGTTAAGTTTGAATGGAGAAAAACTGGAGGAAGTGTTTTAGATATCTGGGAATGGACTTAGCAGCGAATGGAACCATAGAAGCGGAAGTGAGTCACGGGGTGAGGGAGGGGGCGAAGGTTCTGGGAGCATTGGAGAATGTGGGGAAGGCGAATTCATTATCTTGAAGTTCAAAAATGGGTATGTTTGAAGGAATAGTAGTTCCAACATTGTTATATGGTTGCGAGGCATGGGATATAGAGGTGGGTGGATGTGTTGGAAATGAAATGTTTGAGGACAATATGTGGTTCTAGGTAGTTTGATCGAGTAATTAATGAAAGGGTAAGAGAGATGCGTAGTAATAAAAAGGGTATGGTTGAGAGAGCTGAAGAGTGTGTGTTGAAATGGTTCAGACACATGGAAAGAATGAGTGAGGAAAGATTGACAAAGAGGATATATGTGTCAGAGGTGGAGGGAAAAAGGAGAAGTGGAAGACCAAATTGGAGATGGAAGGATGGAGTGAAAAAGATTTTGAGTGATCAGGTCCTGAACATATAGGAGGGTAAAAGGTATGCAAGGAATAGAGTGAATTGGAACAATGTAGTATACCGGGGTTGATGCGCTGTCAATGGATTGAACCAGGGCATGGGAAGTGTCTGGGGTAAGCTATGGAAAAGTCTTTGGGGCCTGGATGTTTAAATGGAGCTGCGGTTTCAGTGCATTACACTTTACAGCTAGAGACTGAGTGTGAACAACTGTGGCCTTTTTTGTCTTTTCCTGGTGCTACCTCACAGGGGGATGCTATTTCATATGTGGCAGGGTGGTGTTGGGAATGGATGAAGGCATCAACTGTGAATATGTACATGTATATGTCTGTGTTTGTATATGTATGTATATGTTGAAATGTATATATATGCACATGTGTGTGTATGGACATTTATGTATATATATATATATTGACGTTTGTGTAAATAAATTATACATTTCCTTTTTTCCATAGCCAGAGGTTGAACCATTATGTGACATTCTTTTTTTTCATTCATTTCAAGCTAGAAGTTTCATTTTCTAAATTGTTTCTTACATTTCTCATATGTATATATATGTATGTGTGTGTGTGTGTATATGTGCGTATGTATGTGCGTGTGTGTGTGTGTATATGTATATATATATGTATATTATCCCTGGGGATAGGGGTGAAAGAATACTTCCCACGTATTCCTCGCGTGTCGTAGAAAGCGACTAGAGGGGACGGGAGCGGGGGGCCAGAAATCCTCCCCTCCTTGTATTAACTTTCTAAAATGGGAAACAGAAGAAGGAGTCACGCGGGGAGTGCTCATCCTCCTCGAAGGCTCAGAGTGGGGTGCCTAAATGTGTGTGGATGTAACCAAGATGTGAAAAAAGGAGAGATAGGTAGTATGTTTGAGGAAAGGAACCTGGATGTTTTGGCTCTGAGTGAAACGAAGCTCAAGGGTAAAGGGGAAGAGTGGTTTGGGAATGTCTGGGGAGTAAAGTCAGGGGTTAGTGAGAGGACAAGAGCAAGGGAAGGAGTAGCAATACTCCTGAAACAGGAGTTGTGGGAGTATGTGATAGAGTGTAAGAAAGTAAATTCTCGATTAATATGGGTAAAACTGAAAGTTGATGGAGAGAGGTGGGTGATTATTGGTGCATATGCACCTGGGCATGAGAAGAAAGATCAAGAGAGGCAAGTGTTTTGGGAGCAGCTGAATGAGTGTGTTAGTGGTTTTGATGCACGAGACCGGGTCATAGTGATGGGTGATTTGAATGCAAAGGTGAGTAATGTGGCAGTTGAGGGAATAATTGGTATACATGGGGTGTTCAGTGTTGTAAATGGAAATGGTGAAGAGCTTGTAGATTTATGTGCTGAAAAAGGACTGATGATTGGGAATACCTGGTTTAAAAAGCGAGATATACATAAGTATACTTATGTAAGTAGGAGAGATGGCCAGAGAGCGTTATTGGATTACGTGTTAATTGACAGGCGTGCGAAAGAGAGACTTTTGGATGTTAATGTGCTGAGAGGTGCAACTGGAGGGATGTCTGATCATTATCTTGTGGAGGCTAAGGTGAAGATTTGTATGGGTTTTCAGAAAAGAAGAGTGAATGTTGGGGTGAAGAGGGTGGTGAGAGTAAGTGAGCTTGAGAAGGAGACCTGTGTGAGGAAGTACCAGGAGAGACTGAGTACAGAATGGAAAAAGGTGAGAACAATGGAAGTAAGGGGAGTGGGGGAGGAATGGGATGTATTTAGGGAATCAGTGATGGATTGCGCAAAAGATGCTTGTGGCATGAGAAGAGTGGGAGGTGGGTTGATTAGAAAGGGTAGTGAGTGGTGGGATGAAGAAGTAAGAGTATTAGTGAAAGAGAAGAGAGAGGCATTTGGACGATTTTTGCAGGGAAAAAATGCAATTGAGTGGGAGATGTATAAAAGAAAGAAACAGGAGGTCAAGAGAAAGGTGCAAGAGGTGAAAAAAAGGGCAAATGAGAGTTGGGGTGAGAGAGTATCATTAAATTTTAGGGAGAATAAAAAGATGTTCTGGAAGGAGGTAAATAAAGTGCGTAAGACAAGGGAGCAAATGGGAACTTCGGTGAAGGGCGCAAGTGGGGAGGTGATAACAAGTAGTGGTGATGTGACAAGGAGATGGAGTGAGTATTTTGAAGGTTTGTTGAATGTGTTTGATGATAGAGTGGCAGATATAGGGTGTTTTGGTCGAGGTGGTGTGCAAAGTGAAAGGGTTAGGGAAAATGATTTGGTAAACAGAGAAGAGTTAGTGAAAGCTTTGCGGAAGATGAAAGCCGGCAAGGCAGCAGGTTTGGATGGTATTGCAGTGGAATTTATTAAAAAAGGGGGTGACTGTATTGTTGACTGGTTGGTAAGGTTATCTAATGTATGTATGACTCATGGTGAGGTGCCTGAGGATTGGCGGAATGCGTGCATAGTGCCATTGTACAAAGGCAAAGGGGATAAGAGTGAGTGCTCAAATTACAGAGGTATAAGTTTGTTGAGTATTCCTGGTAAATCATATGGGAGGGTATTGATTCAGAGGGTGAAGGCATGTACAGAGCATCAGATTGGGGAAGAGCAGTGTGGTTTCAGAAGTGGTAGAGGATGTGTGGATCAGGTGTTTGCTTTGAAGAATGTATGTGAGAAATACTTAGAAAAGCAAATGGATTTGTATGTAGCATTTATGGATCTGGAGAAGGCATATGATAGAGTTGATAGAGATGCTTTGTGGAAGGTATTAAGAATATATGGTGTGGGAGGAAAGTTGTTAGAAGCAGTGAAAAGTTTTTATCGAGGATGTAAGGCATGTGTACGTGTAGGAAGAGAGGAAAGTGATTGGTTCTCAGTGAATGTAGGTTTGCGGCAGGGGTGTGTGATGTCTCCATGGTTGTTTAATTTGTTTATGGATGGGGTTGTTAGGGAGGTAAATGCAAGAGTTTTGGAAAGAGGGGCAAGTATGAAGTCTATTGGGGATGAGAGAGCTTGGGAAGTGAGTCAGTTGTTGTTCGCTGATGATACAGCGCTGGTGGCTGATTCATGTGAGAAACTGCAGAAGCTGGTGACTGAGTTTGGAAAAGTGTGTGGAAGAAGAAAGTTAAGAGTAAATGTGAATAAGAGCAAGGTTATTAGGTACAGTAGGGTTGAGGGTCAAGTCAATTGGGAGGTGAGTTTGAATGGAGAAAAACTGGAGGAAGTGAAGTGTTTTAGATATCTGGGAGTGGATCTGGCAGCAGATGGAACCATGGAAGCGGAAGTGGATCATAGGGTGGGGGAGGGGGCGAAAATCCTGGGGGCCTTGAAGAATGTGTGGAAGTCGAGAACATTATCTCGGAAAGCAAAAATGGGTATGTTTGAAGGAATAGTGGTTCCAACAATGTTGTATGGTTGCGAGACGTGGGCTATGGATAGAGTTGTGCGCAGGAGGATGGATGTGCTGGAAATGAGATGTTTGAGGACAATGTGTGGTGTGAGGTGGTTTGATTGAGTGAGTAACGTAAGGGTAAGAGAGATGTGTGGAAATAAAAAGAGCGTGGTTGAGAGAGCAGAAGAGGGTGTTTTGAAGTGGTTTGGGCACATGGAGAGGATGAGTGAGGAAAGATTGACCAAGAGGATATATGTGTCGGAGGTGGAGGGAACAAGGAGAAGAGGGAGACCAAATTGGAGGTGGAAAGATGGAGTGAAAAAGATTTTGTGTGATCGGGGCCTGAACATGCAGGAGGGTGAAAGGAGGGCAAGGAATAGAGTGAATTGGAGCGATGTGGTATACCGGGGTTGACGTGCTGTCAGTGGATTGAAGCAGGCCATGTGAAGCGTCTGGGGTAAACCATGGAAAGCTGTGTAGGTATGTATATTTGCGTGTGTGGACGTATGTATATACATGTGTATGGGGGGGGTTGGGCCATTTCTTTCGTCTGTTTCCTTGTGCTACCTCGCAAACGCGGGAGACAGCGACAAAGTATAATAAAAAAATAATAATATATATATATATATATATATATATATATATATATATATATATATATATATATATATATATATATATATATATATTATCCCTGGGGATAGGGGATTAAGAATACTTCCCATGTATTCCCTGCGTGTCGTAGAAGGCGACTAAAAGGGGAGGGAGCGGGAGGCTGGAAATCCTCCCCCCCCTCTCGTTTTTTTTTTTTTAATTTTCCAAAAGAAGGAACAGAGGGGGCCAGGTGAGGATATTCCAAAAAAGGCCCAGTCCTCTGTTCTTAACGCTACCTCGCTAACGCGGGAAATGGCGAATAGTTTAAAAGAAAAAAAAGAAATATATATATATATATATATATGTGAGCCATTCCTCGTCTGTTTCCTTGCATTACCTCGCTGATGTGGGAGATGGCAATTAAGCATAAATACTACATTTGGATGGTGATAACAGAAATTGGAAGATAAACTCGGAAAAAAAGATGCTAAGGTGGAATATGAGAGTTAGATATAGTGTCTACCAACAAGCCTGTTTTTGGATGATACTGTGTTGTTTGCCAAGAGTGAGGAGGAGTTGCAGAAGATTGTAAAAATATTTTATGATATGTGTAAGTATAAGTGATTGAAGATAAATGCAAGTAAAAGTAAGGTAAAGGTGTTCGAAAGGATACTGTGAAAGTTTAAATTTTTGCAAAACGATATAGAGTGAAAGAATGTGTATCAAACTGTGTCTTGGGTATGAGGGAGGAAGATTGGAAGAAGTGAGAGAATTTAAGTATCTAGAAGCTGTCTTGGGTTAGATTAGTGATATGAATGGAGAGATAATGGTGAGAACAGAGTCATCGGTTCCCTTAATAGAATAATTCAGGGTAGAGATGTAAGTGCGAGGGTGAAGAGTGTACTACGGGACAGCATAGTCATCTCCAACCCTCTCCTCTGCAGCTGAAACATGGACATGGAATGAGTCATAGAGGTCAAGAGTCCAGGTTGTGGAAATGAGCTATTTGAAAGGAGCATGTGGTATGACTAAATGGAATGAGGAAAGATATGAAGAGGTATATGAGAGATGTGGTATGGCAGGGAATGCAAAGGGCATGTGTGGTGGAGTGGGTCAAACATAATACTTTGAGGTAGTTTTTGCACAAGGAAAGAATGCAAGACTGGGAGTTTACAAGGAGAGTGTATGATCGCACAATTGTTGGGGTTGGTGGGAGAGGAAGACCACCTGTGTCTTGGGGAGATAGAGTGGAAGAGTACTGGAGGGAGAAAAGATTGAGAGAAGATTGCATGGAATAGCATATGTGAAGAAGGTATGTAAGAAAAGGTACAAGTGGAGACTCTTTTGCAGTGGCCACTCCCTTGGTGGGAGACAGCTAGTAGATGATTAATGGCTGTGGTACACATAAAGATGTCTCTATCATGTTACTGCTCTGAAATATCTAACTCCATGTGTGAGGATGCAAAACTCACCATGCTGTCATAATAATCTGATGTTACTTGGGTTTGCTATGCTGAATGTCTTATAACATTAGCAATCTGTGGAACTCATTAACACCAGTAAAATATCACCTAATATCATTTTAGAGAACAAGTAATATTCCTATGCTAGAGGAAAGGCCTTAGGGGTGCTGAAAAAACACTTCTGAAAATATGGCTAACTCACCAGCTATCACTCACATCATGGGATACATTTTGATGATATACACCCCCTTCCACTCCTTAATAGGGCAAGGGAATGCGTATTACAAGGGTCCTCCACTAGACTGGAAGTGGCTATGCACCAACTGATCATGTGCATCAAACCCGTCATGTTACTCACTTCATGAACTTATGGAGTACCTAGCAAGGCCTAAATTAAGGAACAAACAAAAGGAAGTGAGAACAGAATCTGATGTGGGGGTGAAACGAAATTAGATCTTGCTACAGATATTGTATTTTTGTGGTCCTACAACAAGAATCCTGTGAGCAAGATGAGCAAGAAATGAAAAACAGGCTGATACATACCTATTAATACCAAAACAGGGCATGCAGGGCTTCATCACTATGTACTTCCAATCAAGGCACGCATGGTTTTTCAACTTGCATGCCAATTTAACTTATGCTCATCCAAATCTAGTCATCTCTCCCCTTTTATTCCACTTGAGAGTAAATCCAACCTAAGAAAAAAAATTATCCAAGTATTGCCAAGAAGTATGTGTAGCTGTGCATGTTGCCAAAGATTCCAAATGACTGCCTATGAAGGGGTGTCCAGTATATTGACCTTTAACCTTCATCAGTCAAGCATGTCTTCCTAGACAAAGTAAGAAAGGGGAATCATAGTAAGAAAGGAAGGTGTAAGCAGCATCCATGAAAACTTTTTCCTAGTGAAAAATACTTCTTCATCTCTTAAAACTCATTACTTCATCTTCAGAATTTGCCATATGGACATTGAAAGTATGCTTATATGAAATAAAGAGGGATCCTCTTGAAGAATTACCATTCCATTGTGGTTGTTCTTTCCTATGATAAGGAATGATATATTTTTGTGAGAAAACCACAAATGCCACAAAAGAAGCATCAACCATGTCTAATTCCTTGTTGATCAAAGGAATTGGTAGAACTCCATAAGCCTCTCTTATTTCTACTTTCTAAAAAAGGAAATAATACTCAGGAAAACTCAAAAGGCACAGCTGAGAGAGAGGAATTAATTTCAGCATCAATGCAACCTACCAGAGCAAATTGGAGCCAAGTGGTTTACAGGAGACAATGAGCTGTCAATGGACTGAACCAGGTCACTGAAGTGGTAGGGAGAAATCATGTAAAGGTCTGTGTGGCCTGGTTGTGAATAATGAGGCTCTGGTTTCAGTGAATTAAACAATACAGCTAGAGAGTAGATGAGTGAATGAAGCCATTTTCTTTGTTTGTTCCTGGTACTACCTTACAAATATGGGAAATAGCAAATGTGTAAAGAATCAATAAATACATAAAGGGAGGCTAAGATGCACCACACTGCCAGCTCATAAGCACTCTAAAACTGCAGTATATCTTCACTGTATATTTATATCTATGCATTAAAGTACATGATATGATGATGAACAAAATGTAAAGGGCACAGAAAATAGAGCAATGGATTAAAAAATTATGTTCAGCAGTCCCACATAGCATGCTCAAAAACACTCACCGAAGACATATGGTCATTACTATACTCGACTGCACCTTCGACAACAAAGACAAAATAACCAATCTTCTAATTTCACAGCCAGCAGCCACTATGCTAGTCAACCACAATGGCTTCACCTGTACAACCCTCAAACTCTATAATGGAGTTCCCAAAGAGCAGTTCTTTTCTGAACCCTCTTTTTCTCTTCCTACGCAACTTTCAATCAACTTCAGGAAATCACATGAAGTTTTTTCAGGAGCAAACAAAGTAACATTCACATGACAACACCCTGACACCACAGGAGCAACAACAAGCATGCAGCATTACATCATACAACTGGAACAATGGATCAACCAGAAAAGAATGTCTGCATCTCCAAACAAGTCTTCAATCACTCTTTTAACACCAGACAGACATAAATCAAGCTCCAAAGATCTTAAATGGACAATCACTACCAGTGAACTAAATACCAACCATTCAAAGCATCACATACAAAAAACACATGTTGTTCATTCCCCACACCAATAACATTAAAACAAAAGCAACACAATTGCTCTCAGAACACAAACTAGTGCCAGATTTGGTCTCGAAAAAAAAAATCCCTTAGCATCCTCAACAAACATTTCATTCACTTCTGTTTTAACAAGACCCTCAAAGTACACTAAGAGGTCCAGTTTTGTGTACTACTGGCTGCCCAATTAGGTGAAAACCCTGCAATGGATAGAATACTCCTAGGTAAACCAGTGTTGAAAAAGGTTGTGCTTATGATAACTCTGTTATAAAAACTGGGCCTAAAAACACTTTCCTGTTTTCTGTCAGTTCTTGTCTCCTATCCCCAAAATCAGGATACAGGGTAAAATGAGACAGCCTCAAATGATATGAAATAATTATAAAAAAAAAGCCCAGAAAAGCAAGGTTCTCTCTCACTCTATTCTTTTTCACATTTGACTGCCATTTCCTGCATTAGTGAAGAAGCACCAGGAAACAGACAAAGAAAGACACATCCACTCACATGTATACATGCAAGTATATGTGCATATACATATATAAGACATTGAAGCTTATTGATATAGTGGTGAAATTGATGAGAACTGCTATTGACGTTTGTGTGAATAAATTGTACATTTCCTTTTCCATAGCCAGAGGTTGAACCATTATGTGACATTCATTTTTTTCATTCATTTCAAGCTAAAAGTTTGTTTTCTAAATTGTTTCTTACATTTTTCATATGTATATATATGTATGTGTGTGTGTGTGTGTGTATGTGCGTATGTGTGTGTATGTGTGTGTGTGTGTATATGTATATATATATGTATATTATCCCTGGGGATAGGGGTGAAAGAATACTTCCCACGTATTCCTCGCGTGTCGTAGAAAGCGACTAGAGGGGACGGGAGCGGGGGGCCGGAAATCCTCCCCTCCTTGTATTAACTTTCTAAAATGGGAAACAGAAGAAGGAGTCACGCGGGGAGTGCTCAGCCTCCTCGAAGGCTCAGAGTGGGGTGCCTAAATGTGTGTGGATGTAACCAAGATGTGAAAAAAGGAGAGATAGGTAGTATGTTTGAGGAAAGGAACCTGGATGTTTTGGCTCTGAGTGAAACGAAGCTCAAGGGTAAAGGGGAAGAGTGGTTTGGAAATGTCTGGGGAGTGAAGTCAGGGGTTGGTGAGAGGACAAGAGCAAGGGAAGGAGTAGCAATACTCCTGAAACAGGAGTTGTGGGAGTGTGTGATAGAATGTAAGAAAGTAAATTCTCGATTGATGTGGGTAAAATTGAAAGTTGATGGAGAGAGGTGGGTGATTATTGGTGCATATGCACCTGGGCATGAGAAGAAAGATCATGAGAGGCAAGTGTTTTGGGAGCAGCTGAATGAGTGTGTTAGCGGTTTTGATGCACGAGACCGGGTTATAGTGATGGGTGATTTGAATGCAAAGGTGAGTAATGTGGCAGTTGAGGGAATAATTGGTATGCATGGGGTGTTCAGTGTTGTAAATGGAAATGGTCAAGAGCTTGTAGATTTATGTGCTGAAAAAGGACTGATGATTGGGAAAACCTGGTTTAAAAAGCGAGATATACATAAGTATACTTATTTAAGTAGGAGAGATGGCCAGAGAGCGTTATTGGATTACGTGTTAATTGACAGGCGTGCGAAAGAGAGACTTTTGGATGTTAATGTGCTGAGAGGTGCAACTGGAGGGATGTCTGATCATTATCTTGTGGAGGCTAAGGTGAAGATTAGTATGGGTTTTCAGAAAAGAGGAGTGAATGTTGGGGTGAAGAAGGTGGTGAGAGTAAGTGAGCTTGGGAAGGAGACCTGTGTGGGGAAGTGCCAGGAGAGACTGTGTACAGAATGGAAAAAGGTGAGAACAATGGAAGTAAGGGGAGTGGGGGAGGAATGGGATGTATTTAGGGAATCAGTGATGGATTGCGCAAAAGATGCTTGTGGCATGAGAAGAGTGGGAGGTGGGCTGTTTAGAAAGGGTAGTGAGTGGTGGGATGAAGAAGTAAGAGTATTAGTGAAAGAGAAGAGAGAGGCATTTGGACGATTTTTGCAGGGAAAAAATGCAATTGAGTGGGAGAAGTATAAAAGAAAGAGACAGGAGGTCAAGAGAAAGGTGCAAGAGGTGAAAAAAAGGGCAAATGAGAGTTGGGGTGAGAGACTATCAGTAAATTTTAGGGAGAATAAAAAGATGTTCTGGAAGGAGGTAAATAGGGTGCGTAAGACAAGGGAGCAAATGGGAACTTCAGTGAAGGGCGTAAATGGGGAGGTGATAACAAGTAGTGGTGATGTGAGAAGGAGATGGAATGAGTATTTTGAAGGTTTGTTGAATGTGTCTGATGACAGAGTGGCAGATATAGGGTGTTTGGGTCGAGGTGGTGTGCAAAGTGAGAGGGTTAGGGAAAATGATTTGGTAAACAGAGAAGAGGTAGTAAAAGCTTTGCGGAAGATGAAAGCCGGCAAGGCAGCAGGTTTGGATGGTATTGCAGTGGAATTTATTAAAAAAGGGGGTGACTGTATTGTTGACTGGTTGGTAAGGTTATTTAATGTATGTATGACTCATGGTGAGGTGCCTGAGGATTGGCGGAATGCGTGCATAGTGCCATTGTACAAAGGCAAAGGGGATAAGAGTGAGTGCTCAAATTACAGAGGTATAAGTTTGTTGAGTATTCCTGGTAAATTATATGGGAGGGTGTTGATTGAGAGGGTGAAGGCATGTACAGAGCATCAGATTGGGGAAGAGCAGTGCGGTTTCAGAAGTGGTAGAGGATGTGTGGATCAGGTGTTTGCTTTGAAGAATGTATGTGAGAAATACTTAGAAAAGCAAAGGGATTTGTATGTAGCATTTATGGATCTGGAGAAGGCATATGATAGAGTTGATAGAGATGCTCTGTGGAAGGTATTAAGAATATATGGTGTGGGAGGCAAGTTGTTAGAAGCAGTGAAAAGTTTTTATCGAGGATGTAAGGCATGTGTACGTGTAGGAAGAGAGGAAAGTGATTGGTTCTCAGTGAATGTAGGTTTGCGGCAGGGGTGTGTGATGTCTCCATGGTTGTTTAATTTGTTTATGGATGGGGTTGTTAGGGAGGTAAATGCAAGAGTCCTGGAAAGAGGGGCAAGTATGAAGTCTGTTGGGGATGAGAGAGCTTGGGAAGTGAGTCAGTTGTTGTTCGCTGATGATACAGCGCTGGTGGCTGATTCATGTGAGAAACTGCAGAAGCTGGTGACTGAGTTTGGTAAAGTGTGTGGAAGAAGAAAGTTAAGAGTAAATGTGAATAAGAGCAAGGTTATTAGGTACAGTAGGGTTGAGGGTCAAGTCAATTGGGAGGTGAGTTTGAATGGAGAAAAACTGGAGGAAGTGAAGTGTTTTAGATATCTGGGAGTGGATCTGTCAGCGGATGGAACCATGGAAGCGGAAGTGGATCATAGGGTGGGGGAGGGGGCGAAAATTTTGGGAGCCTTGAAAAATGTGTGGAAGTCGAGAACATTATCTCGGAAAGCAAAAATGGGTATGTTTGAAGGAATAGTGGTTCCAACAATGTTGTATGGTTGCGAGGCGTGGGCTATGGATAGAGTTGTGCGCAGGAGGATGGACGTGCTGGAAATGAGATGTTTGAGGAAAATGTGTGGTGTGAGGTGGTTTGATCGAGTAAGTAACGTAAGGGTAAGAGAGATGTGTGGAAATAAAAAGAGCGTGGTTGAGAGAGCAGAAGAGGGTGTTTTGAAATGGTTTGGGCACATGGAGAGAATGAGTGAGGAAAGATTGACCAAGAGGATATATGTGTCGGAGGTGGAGGGAACGAGGAGAAGAGGGAGACCAAATTGGAGGTGGAAAGATGGAGTGAAAAAGATTTTGTGTGATCGGGGCCTGAACATGCAGGAGGGTGAAAGGAGGGCAAGGAATAGAGTGAATTGGAGCGATGTGGTATACAGGGGTTGACGTGCTGTCAGTGGATTGAATCAAGGCATGTGAAGCGTCTGGGGTAAACCATGGAAAGCTGTGTAGGTATGTGTGTTTGCGTGTGTGGACGTGTGTATGTACATGTGTATGGGGGGGGGGGTTGGGCCATTTCTTTTGTCTGTTTCCTTGCGCTACCTCGCAAACGCGGGAGACAGCGACAAAGTATAAAAAAAAAAAAAAAAAAACATATATATACACATGTATGTAAATATTCATAATTGCTCGACTTCACCCATCTCCGCTGCCATCCCGCCCCACAAGAAACAGCACTGCCACCCCCTACATCAGCAAGGTAGTGCCAGGAAACATACAATGAAATGCCACATCCGCTCACTCTCATTCTCCAGCTGTCATATGTAATGCACCAAAACCACAGCTCCCTATCCACATCCAGACCCCACATACCTTTCCATGGCTTACACTGGACATTTCACATGCCCTGGTTCAATCTACTGACAGCACGTCGACCCTAGTGCACCACATTGTTCCAGTTTACTAATGTAGTAACTGTGGTGTGTTCCAAGGTTATAACAAGACACATTTTGGTCCAGCCGTCTGCTTATCTATTCTTCACCAAAATCATGGATAACTAAAAAGTCCACTTATAAGTACATGAACAGTAAACAAAAGATAATCACAGTGGAGGATTCAATTCTTCAAGAGGGTCATGATAACAGTATCCTGAGTATATACCAATACACAACACTTCTCCCCCTTATATGTTTCTTGACTTAAAATCAAATAGTCATCCTTTCTAAAAAAAAAAGATACTCGGGTAGTAGAAGAACAAAATGGTATAATGAGGTGATATTCCATATAAACATGAATAACTAAATACATCGAATAATACTGGACACAAAAGATATACTTCAGAAGTTAATTCTATCAGGGGGGTTCACCATTCTTCCAGATGATCTCAGTACTGGTGCCTGAGGCAAAGATACATTTATTTGAAATTTGGGTTCATCATTGACATGCTCTGCTACATCATTAAGATGGAAATCATTCTCTCCCCTAGCTTCATGCCTTGAACTAACCTCTCTCAGGATTACCTGAGCCTGTATCACCATCTCTTGCAGGAAAACTGCAGCTTCCATTTGGCAGACTATTGGAATATACATCCTCTGAAGCATCTTTGCCATGAGAAACTGGAATTCTGTGCATGGTTGAAGTATCCTGGTCATGAGAAACTTGAAAACTGTGCATGATTTAATCTGCATGCTTCTTCCATACCATATTTCCAAAATCTCATACACTAACCTTATAATTCCTTGGTCCTAATGTTTCAACGACTTCCTCCTTCAACCAAGATTCTTCTTTTCCCTAGTTCTTCACAAATACTGCACCACTTACTGGTAGTTTATTTTCATGTATTGTTTTCCTGTGGCTCATGAATGACTGACTCAATAGTTACCTTGAAAATTCTGTTAAACATCAGCTTAGCCAGTGTCTTGCCAATTTCAAAGTGGATATTCTTCCTCTGATTATATAAAAAAACTGCAGATTCTAGTATTTAAACTGCCATGATGAAATTTCTTTAATTCTTCTTCCAAGGTTTGTACTGCTTTTTCTGCCAATCCATTATAAATTATAAGAAGGGTTATATGGAGCAGGCATTACATGTTTGATACAATTTTCATTTAAAAACTGCTGCATCTCTTGTAGGGGCATTGTCTGTAACAGTCACACTTGGCAATTCAAAATTACAGAAAGATTTTCTTAGTAGGTCAATAGTAACAGTAGAGGTGATGGAAATAGTTACATGAACATCCATATTTCTTTTACTGAATCCACAATCACAAGAAAATACTTATTTCTAAGAGGACCTGCATTACATTTTGTTATTTCTGCAATATTCTGATCCATCTTTGGCCACTCTGCTTCTACCTTCATAGCAGTAATCCCACTATGACCAACATGCAAAAGTTTAAGTACCTCAACGCAGGTAAACTGGAACTAGCATCTTATTTCGATGCAAAATAACATCCTTATGCAGTCTCAAATCAGCTCTCCCAGATGCATACTCTACTAGCTGTGGGTTAACATCATCATTCTACCCAAACTTTGGGCAATTAATCAAGTGACAAAGTACAACATCGCTGTCAATTTTCTGAAGGTGTGGAAGGAAATGTCATCAAACTCCAATGATTCTACTAACTTAACATACACAGCTGGAGTGCCTGACTCTAGCTCATCCTTAATCGGCAGCCTGCTTAGGGCATCAGCCACTAGACTGTCCTTCCCTGGCTTGTGAACTATGTCATGATCATACTGAGACAGCAGCAAATCCCATCTCTGGATTCTGGAATTTTCATACAGGGAACTGGCTTTCCTTTGCCCAGCAAGCAAATCAAGGGCTTATGGTCTGTCCTAGCTACAAAATGTATCCCTGGCAAAAAACATCAAAATCTTTTAAGAGAAAACACTAAAGATAAACCTTCTTTATCAATCTGAGAATAATTCCTCTCAGCCGAAGATAACCTTTTGCTGGCAAAATAACTATTTTTTTCTACCATCATTGTTTTACAAAATGACACAACCAACACCTACATGGGATGCATCCACTTCCACAATTAAGGGAGCTTCCCCATCACTGTTGAGTTTCTCAAGTTATCTTTAATGTCCTAAAAGGCCCTTTCCTCTACTGCAGCCCATCTAGATTTAACTTCCATTTTAACAAATCATTCAAAGGTGCCAATTTTGATGAGACATTCTTAACTTACAATAATATATAACAATCTCTAAAAAGAAGCATACTTCAGCTGCAGAAGCAGGAGTTGGAACATCAAAAACAGCCTTTAGTTTCCTGAGAGAAGGTTCAATTCCTTCATCAGAGATATGGTAACCTAGGTATTCCAGTGACTTAGCATGCAACACTAATTTACTCCTGTTAATCGAGACATAATGATCCTGCAGAATAGTGAATACCCTTACTAGTTTTTTCATCATGTTCAGCTTTATTTTTACCACAAACAATTATGTCATCTTGATATGTTGCTGCACCTTGTATCTGAGCAAATAACTGTGATTTAAACTTCTGAAAAATTCCTGGTGATGATGGGAGCCCAAAAGGTAATCTTTTGTACCTGAATAGCCCCTTAGGAGTGTTAATCACAAAATAATATTGGCTCATCAGCAAATGACATTTGTAAATAAGCATTTTGTAGATCAATTTCAGAAAATATCCTACCTTTACCAATCACTGACAATAACTTAAATCTTTAGTAGTGAATACCTATCACACTGAATCTGTTTGTTAAGTTCTTTAAAATCACCACAAATTCCTACAGATTTCCTGTCAGCCTTCAAAACTGGTGCAATGGAAGCAGCCCTTTTACTACATGAAACTGGTTCAAGGACATCATCCTTCACAAGCCTATCCAAAGCATCTTCAACCATCTGTTTGTAATAAATTAGGACAGTACAAGCCTTCGTTAATTTTTGGGAAACATCACTTTTAACAAGTATTCTGACTACAAGGTCAAGAAAGGCTTGATGGAATCAACACAGTAATTATCTGACAACTCTTCTATGTCTAAAATCTGATGCACTTTAGTTTCCATCCAGTCCAGCCAGCTAAATGCCAACTTTACCCATAAGGTCCTTGCCACACAAATTGGCATTCTGAGAATCAACAACACTGGACTGAAATGTCCTGCAACTATCATAATTGACTATTGCAGTTGTTTTACCCATCATCTGAATATTAGAATTATAAACATGTAACCTTTTATCAGATGGTTCAACTTTAAGCCGTAACAGCTTTACCCCATGACTGGATAGAGTAGAAACAGCTGCATCAGTGTCAAGCTCAAATGGTACTTGTTTCCCTTCAGTTCTAAAATTAAATCCTTCTGACTTCATTGAACTTATTTGGTCTTTCACTGATAACAGTTTACATTCATCTTCAGTGTTAGTTCTCTCATCTGGATCCGGTAAAACCTTAACAAGCCTTGATTCATACTTATTTTTGTTCTCACTCAAGTTTTCTCTTCTTGCATCAGTTCAAATTCTTTCCAAATGCCCTTTTTTCTGCCACAGATTACAAGTAAGGTCTTTGAACCTACACTTTCTTCTATCTTGAGGAAAACCACAATATCTATAGCTGTTTCTCTCTGGAACAACACTCAATGCTTTCATCACTTGTGGCTCAATCTTATCACAAACAAAAGCCTTCTCCAGGTTTAGGATTCTTTTAGAAATCTGAGAAGTCATCTTCTGAAAATCTATATTTTCTGCCATTAAATTTAGAAACTAAATTTCATGTTCCACAACCATAACCAATTGGTTCCTAACCCTGGAGTCAAACTGGTCTCTAAAATTAGTGTCTAGCTAAACCCTTGAAATCAGCACACAAAACATTTAAAGTTACATCTGAACTTTTCATTGACCTTTTCATCCTCGGTTGAAAAGCAAACTACAATGATAGGATGGCTTTACATCAAATACTTTTTCAGAGCTGATATCAAATCATCATAAGATTTTGTGTGAGGTAAATTAAGAGCACAGAGGTTACTCAATACATTTCTCTTCTTAGTCTCCTCTGTAATCCCTAGATGGTCAAAATGGGCCTCCAGCAGATCCAGCCATAGTTCTAGGGAAATCTTGGAGGGGTCAACAGTCAATCTTACCTTGTGATGCCAAAACATAACCCTAATAGCTACTAGATGGATAAGACAAGCAAGTCAGTCTCACCCTTGGAAAGGCTGGGTAAGTGGTACCAGCAGGGAAGGTGATGTCAAAAGTTAACAGTTTGACCTAGCTGCTCCTTGTATTCAAAACTCGATCCTGCCCACTGCCAACGTTAGACCATCCCATCTTTGTCGCCAATGTAATAACTTAGGCTTGTTCCAAGGTTATAACAAGACACTTTCTGGTCCAGCCAACTGTCTGCTTGTTTATTCTTCCCCATAACCATAGATAACACAAAAGTCCACTTATTAGTACAGGAACAGTAAACAAAAGATAACAACAGTGGAATATTCCATCCTTCAACAGGGTATCATAATAATAGTACCCTGAGTATATACCACTACACAACAACTATATTCCATGCATGCCTTTCACCCTCCTGCATGCTCAGGCTCTGATCGCTGAAAGTCTTTTTCACTCCATCCTTCCACCTCCAATTTAGTCTCCTGCTTCTTGTTCCCTCCACCTCTGACACATATATCCTCATCGTCAACCTTTCCTCTCATTCTCTCCATATGTCCAAACCATTTCAGTACACTCTCCTCTGCTCTCTCAACCACACTCTTTTAATCATCACAGCTCTCTTACCCTTTCATTACTCACTCAATCAAACCACCTCACACCACATAAATGTCCTCAAACATTTCCTTTCCAATACATCCACTTTCCTCCGCTCAACCCTATCTAAAGCCCATGCCTCGCGACCATACATACATACATACTCACTTTTGCTCTCTGAGAAAACGTTCTTTCCACACATTCTTCATTGCTCCCAGAACCTTCGCCCCCTCCCCCACCCTATGAGTCACTTCTGCCTCCATGGTTCCATTCGCTGCCAAGTCCACTCCCAAATATCTAAAGCAATTCACTTCATCCAATTTTTTTCCAATCAAACTTGCATCCTAACTAACTTGTCCCTCTACCCTGCTGAACCTAATAACTTGCTCTTATTCACATTTACTCTCAACTTTCTCGACCAGTCACCAACTTCTGCATTACCTCACTCTAGTCAGCCACCAATACTGTATCATCAGTGAACAACAATCGACTTACTTACCAGACCCTCTCATCCGCAACAGATTGCATACTCGCCCCTCTCTACAAAACTCTCACATTTACCTCCCTAAAATACTACCTTTAAAACTCTGTTAGGGGCCCCTGTAACAGCATTACTGAAAAATCGGCCCTGAACACTCAATTATGATCATAGTTTACCCAAATTGATACACATTACCTGGATGAATATGATCTACGAAATCATAAAGAATACAACGCCAAACATGCCCTTACAGCTCTTCCGGATTCTTAAGTAGCAGTACTGACAAATTGGCCTGGAATGCAGGGAAGCAGGAACCACATGGTGCAGAGCATAAAACTCACAAAACCTTCCATTAAAACTTTATTTTGTCTCTAGGGATAAAAGAGAATGAATACTGCCCAAGTATTTCCTGTATATCGTAAAAGGTGACTAAAAAAAATTACAGAGTAGGTCGTGCTCTGCATGCATTGTTGGTTGCCTGGCGAGCAATAAAAATGAACGCCATTGAGCATGGAGGTCGAACCTATTCAGCACCTGTAATGGGATGTGTCTCGCTCTATCTGCAGCCGTACCCTTGGTTAGCAGATGGATCACTAATGGGACCCGTCTTCTCACGTACGGTGACAGCCTTAAGGCCAAGTAAAGGACGGGCACGTTACCTAACCCTGCTGGGGCTGCAAGAGGCCAACCCGATATTTCTGGCCTCTGTGACGTCACAAAAATGGTACACTTGGGCATATTGCTCATTTATGCCCACGTACCCCCGTAGGGTTAATAGGCATGACACATTAGTGCCTTTGTGGCCAGCCTATTGAGGCAGAAGGGATGCAGTGCGGTTTGTGAGCCAGGTATCTCCATTGCAGGGTCCTTTAGGAAGCCAGACACTGTGACTTCCAAAGGTACAGAGGCTATTATTATAGATGCACAAGTCTCTGGAGTTTGCTTTGCACTCTTGGCTGCACATAAACACAAATGCAGCTATTACAGTACCCCGGAAGTCCTACAGGGTCATGTCAGCTACTCTGAACTGGCGTGGCGCATGGTGTCAGGAGAGTGCAAGTGCTCTCAGTGAGTTAGGGCTTTCCTACCGGGACCCTGAGGTGTGCTCCATGAAGGCCCTAACCTGGACCCATTCCCTTTACAGGATGTGGTTCAAGAGCACAGGTTAAGATTGGCCAGCCTGCCTGTAATATCTGGTGTCGGCCCTCGGGCTAGCATTGGTGGTGCCCCCTTTGTGCGTTTATGGAGTGTGGGATCTGGTCGTGCCCCAAAAGCTACCATGGCGGGTACCAGTTCCTGAGGGTAGTTTGAGGAGGCGGAAAGTAGACATCTCGGCAGGGTAAATCTGATACTCCCGTCCATCAGGCCGCACTGGATGGCGTGTGATGATGGGGGATTCTACTGAGGTTCGGGGGGGTATGGATACATCGAATCACTTTTATGAAGTCAATTTTCTATTAACTTCTGCCTTTGCTATCTGTAGTCTGATCTGTTGCCTTCCTCTTGATGACCTACACATTTCTTATTAACAACTTGCTTCACTATCTACACGTAATTAGTATCCTTTCCCCATCTCAGTAGTTTGTTTTCTATCCTCTACTAACAACTGGAAATAGTACAAAAATGGAAAAAAAAATAATACTTTTCAAAAGCTGGTACAGATAAGGGGGCCAAATGAGGATTTTTTCCCTCTAAGGTTTAGCCATCTGTTCTTGATGCTACCTCACTAGTGCGGAAAATGGCAAATATTTTTGGAAAAAAAAACTTCACCTATGGCTCTACATTGTATTACTGAAAAATCAGTTTAGAATGGAGTTTTAAAATCTGATTTGATGCTTTTCTCCATAGTAATGAGTAGACTGCACTGCAGCTATCTGTATGGTTCTTGAGAGCGCCTATGAAACCGGCTGTTCTGGGACAATTTGTTAATACAGCTACTTGGATTCTATAACATGGTCTTAAAGTTTGATATGACGAGTTTTCTTAAGATTGCGTGAACCACAACTAAGCACATGCGTCAATAATGCGCGTGTCGGGTGTTTGGACCAATTTTTCCATAATCCTCCACAGAGATACGAATGGAGTTTGAGAGGCAGGTTTGGTGGCATTTTCCCCCCCTAGCACTGTATAAATTTCATCTATCTAAGCAATGTACGTCATTTAGTGTGAACAGAGACCTAAAGGAACGGGGTGTTCTGGACAGATATATTAATAATGGTACACAACACCCAGAATGGAGTTCTTAAGGCAGGATTATTCTTTTTCTGAGGATTGTGTGCACCATCTTCCATGCATATTACAATATTCTTTTATCATAGATAGGATGGTAGAGAAGGAGGGTAGACAAATATTGCTTCCATGCATATCAAAGGGAAAATAATTGTCTCAAACTCAAGCATCAAACCTCGTTAGACTTGCCATTCTAATAAACCGACCAGCTGAGCACCACTCACTTCTGGACACGTTCTGTATGAATGTGGTGCGGTGAGGACAGTCCTCAAATACGAGCTTAGAGCTGTCAATCATGCATCACGCAAGGAATTATTTGCTAATAAAATGGAAAAGTAAATTCAACTCGACTTAATGTTTAGCTCAGAATTCACAACTTAAATTTAGCTTAAGTTTATCCCTTCAACTCAGACTCAAACATGGCCTTAGATTTTCAGCCAAAGTCCATAGTCGGGGGCAGCTTCATTGCTGCCATTTCACAAATAAATCCCTTTAGCAGGTATCACCTTCACGATGCAAAATATATTGGCTCTTTGATTAGTTACCTAAATAACTAAGATGGCTGTTGTGTTATACAACACTATTGTTTATAAATATTATCACCGTGAAACGGCACCGACTACATCATTTCATAATGTAAACTCCAGCCAAGGTCTGGGCCAAAGCTGACATCAAGGTTATGAATTTTGACATAAAACAGTTTTACTTGCTAATCTGAATGTTAATTACACAGAAACAGGAAGATCTTACGAGCACCATAGTATGGTGATGGGACAAAATTCACTTATTGGTGAACCACCTCCCCCTTCTATTCCGCCAGGCACACGGAGCACTATCCTACCCCAGCGATCTCCTTACGTTACCATCTCGCTACACCGCCACCATCCAGCATATAGTATAGAGGTGATAATGATGTATTGGATAGTCGTATGAAACTGTACTCAAACAGGCAATATCATCATTCGCATTTTAGAGGCTTTCAAGCCATTCATTTCCATATGCCACGATGTAAACACAGAGCATATTTCTGCCACACCTCATAAAACATACAGTTCACTATACCAAGTATGAATGTAGCCAACTGTGGCCTACAAATGGCTACTTATACACTAGGACAAATCTACACCTGAAATCTGCTGAAGGGGGCACAATAAAGTCTCAACTAGTTACTCAATAGTCAACTTCAAAACACATACCTTGACGTGAAATTCTGACGGACATTAGGCATGGTAGTATTAAGGCTAGCCGAAAGAATTCAGTGCCTCGTGAATCAAAATTTCTAGTTGATTACACAAAGTTGCTTTCAGCGAACCAACTTGACCATAACACTGATCATTTCTCTGCGATCTGTCAGCTGTCACTTTTAAGCTCTCCATGACTTGTTGACACTGACGGGCTGGCCTGGTGCTGGCACTTCCCAGTATCGGAGTCTGTTCGAAACAGTCGGAAACCGTTCTCAATGACATCTTGTACCCTTATTCCTCAACAACCCCATTTCGGTATTTACCAATGATAGGTATGAACTATATACAAATATTTTCTGTAACTAATCTCGATATACAGACAATGACGATAGATTATGGGTCATCACAACAGCGGATCGGAATGAAAAACAGACACGTCTAGCGGTTCATACCACGTTGTGAAGTGTGAACCCAGGGCTTATCGACTAGCTACTTCGAAGCTTTCAAGCTACTTTCAAGCTTTCATTGTCCAGAGTTTTGCTTCTCATGTCGAGGTCTTTGTTAGTATTCTTAACGTCTCACTATATGTATTAACTTCGGTTTCGATAAAGTAACAAGTAATTGCGATAACACCCCTACCTCTCCTTGGCATGTGAACCAGAGTGGATCAAACTCGAGAGGTCGAAGCCAAACATAAGTATAGACGCGTTCGTTCTCTGAGCTCAGGCTGTAAAACCAGGCCTTCATCCTTTGACACCAATGTTACACTGAGTATTGCATCGATAATACCTTGACCCAAGTAAAAAAGAAATAAAAATCATAAATTGAAGCGGCTGACATTAAATATTAATGATTAATGATCAGAGATAACGCTTGGTATTGACTGAAGTACCAGAGGGTTTGGTGAAGGTAGGGGAAAGTGAAGCTTGATGTGTCGGGCCCGCCTCTGATAATCCTAGCCTGAAGCAGCTGAATGAAGATGTTGGCAAATTTTTTCTTAACATTAGTGATCACAATATACGGTAGTCCACATGGAAAATGACATTGTTTCACAGCACTTCATAGATTTCTTCCTATTCGCTACTCTGCACACCACCCCATTTTTCAGCGCTGGCTTAATTTTTCATATGCAGTAGAGGGAATGCTCTATTTTACCAAATTTCTTTCTACAGGCTGGTACTATTGAAGACTCAAGAGAATATGCAATTATCGTATATATAAAAGGATGCTTATTTAATATTCATTATCTATATATTCTTATTATACTAAATCGCCGTCTCCCGCGTTAGCGAGATAGCGCAAGGAAACAGACGAGGAATGGCCCAACCCACCCACATGCATATGTATATACATAAACGCCCACACACGAACATATACATACATATGCATTTCAAGGTATACATACATATACATACACAGACCTTTACATATATACACATGCACATATTCGTACTTGCTGCCTTCATCCATTCTCGTCGTCACCCCGCCACATATGAAATAGCATCCTCCCCCATCCTCCAGCGAGGTAGCGCCATTAATAGACAAAAACAGCCACATTCGTTCACACTCAGTCTCTAGCTGTCATGTGTAATGCACCGAAACCACAGCTCCCTTTTCACATCCAGGCCCCACAGACCTTTCTATGGTTTACCCCAGACGCTTCACGAGCACTGGTTCAATCCACTGACAGCACGCCGACACCGGTATACCACATTGTTTCAATTCACTCTATTCCTTGCACGCATTTCACCCTCCTCTATGTTCAGGCCCCGATCCCTCAGAATCTTTTTCACTCCATCCTTCTATCTCCAATTTGGTCTCCCGCTTCTTCCTCTTTCCTCCACCTCTGAAACATATATCCTCTTTGTCAATCTTTCCTCACTCATTGTCTCTATATGACCAAACCATTTCAACACACCCTCTTCTGCTCTCTCAACCACTCTCTTTTTATTACCACACATCTCTCTTACCCTTTCATTATTTACTCGATGAAACCACCTCACACCACATACTGTCCTCAAACATTTCATTTCCAACACATCCACCCTCCTCCACACAACCCTATCTGTAGCCCATGCCTCGCAACCATATAACATTGTCGGAACCACTATTCCTTCAAACATACCTATTTTTGCTTATTTAAGTACAACCCATATAAAACCACAGAATAAGAATTTTCTTAAGTTCTATGGTAAAAATTCTACAGTACCCTGTACGGGTTATACAGGGTTATACATTTCCCAAACTTTATTGGTTTCCTGTATTGGTAAGTGTGTTACGGAGATTCACGAAGCAAGAGGCATAATACAATATGGTCAGGGAAAATAGTTCAACGGTAGGCTTTTTCACAGACTGTGGCGTGAATACGGTGGGAGTGAAGGTGTGTGGTTGTATTCGTCACCACGGGCTCGGTCACATACAGATATTGAGCTTGCCATTAGTCGATGAGATTGCAGGGAACTCTACATTACCACCCCTTGAAGATGACATTTGAATAACTTCATGAAAATACCCATCGTCATCATACTCAGCTACTAACACTGTAAATAATAAAAGGAAAAATAACGATTTCCGACATCTTGGTCAGCTGACATTCTTTCATAACCATTTTACAGTATTCTTTTTTTTTTGATTTCTTACGCGATAATAATTTTCAATCTCATTAAACCCCGTATATCATTCAAATCATCTGATTTACTCGTATACGTCACGTTTCTTAACATCCAGCGGCAAACATTCTCCCGCTCTAGGTGTTGACGAAAGCTAACAGGGATCCATAGGTTATATTTCTGCATGACAGCGGACAGGATAACTTGTTATTACTTCATCCAGATCAAACCCCCACCACAAAATACTATCTACATTCCCATGGTAATGATTGCTTACCGACCACAACCTATGGGTGTATCTGTGCAGTCTGACCTCACCCCTTGTGAGTCCCTGTCGTCATCACATCTCACTATGCACACCGCCATCCTATAGCTAACACCATACTTTTGTCATAAGCTATAAACTGTGAAATATAACATGGAATATTGATATTCCTTTTTCATATTCACTATAATCAAATATGTTTGACAGCTTATTGGGTAATTATATTGAGAACAAAATGATTAATTATTCAAATGCCTCCTGTACCTATTACACTGTCGTAGGAGCTATCCCTTACGACGAACCCAGCAGGTATAAAGGTCACCCTCCTTCTGTGGAAGGAGGGAAGGACATGGCCTACGTGTGTGCTAATCAAAGGGGGAAGGGGGGATTCCATTATCACCAAATAATTTAAGACCTGTAGCACAAACTTCATAGAATATTACCTTGTATGTAGGTGTCAGCTGTAAGCGTACTCCTCTCTAACCACACTACCCTCCATACCTTGTTACTATGTCACCCCCTCACGCCAGCCCCAGTCTTCTCCCGCTCCCCCACCCTAGATCACCAATGACATCGAAGCAGCGAGTCCATTAATCCCTAGGTTCACACCTCACGCTGACAGTCCTAGTTGGAGGCGGCTGTTGTGCCCTATTAACTCTATTGCCATATTTTGTAGCTTCCCAACAGTTCCAGAACAAATCGTTTTTTACCTTCGTTACTTACACATAATATATAGTTCTCTGCCACCACAGTAGATTTTGCTGACCTGTTATATTTATCCAATCCTGCGTCACCTGAAGGAGCAACATCAACACACAGTACACACGATCACTATCGTGAAACTGAGCGCGAGTACAGTGTTGCCAACCCGAAAAATCATTTTTGGCCCAAATATTCCTAAATAAATAATGAAAAGTCTCTACGCGTCCCTACGTGCAAAGTCCCTATGCATTAAACTTATTTTCCAACAAGAAATGCACATGAAATGTTTCTTATGAAATGATTGATAAGTTCATGGAGAAAGGAGAACCAAATAATAAACGGAATGACATTTTATTTAATGTTTATTAGAAAAAAGTAAGTCATTTTGTTTCAATATCAATCCAATTTTGTAAATTCCTCTTGTAGATTAAGAATAGGAAAAATAAAGTTTACGTAGTTTCATAATATTTGCATTGCCTAAGTAGTTCCTTTAATTTTTCATGATGATCATGCGAGGGTGAAAAAAGATATATTCTTCATGAAAGAGGAATAGTAAATAAACAGAGAAATATCATATTTTCTGCCACGATATTGGATGTGGATCTTTATTCTCAACTCCGATGAAACAGATTACAACACGTGCAGCATTTCGTAATCAGATTTCATTCATAATCAGTATAGTAGCATGACTAACTTAAGGCCTGAATGAAAAGACAAGAGGAAAGCTTTACTCTTTGTGATCATACATTTGCTGGCTAAGGAAGGAGTGCCAAGTGCCTCTCTTCAATCTCCTTTGCAAAATCAAAACAGTTTTAATCTTTGGATTTCATATCAGAAATGATAAATAGTAAGGAATCTAATAACTGAGGTTCCATTCTATTTCTCATTTTTGTATTTGCATCTGTCATTGGAGAGAAGAGCCTTTCAGTTTCTGCATTGGAATGTGACGAAGTTAGGATGAGCTTTGCAAGTGAGGCGAGGTCCCTTAAAACATACTGGTCTGAGGAATTCCATAGTTTGGAAAGATACAACTAAAATTCTTCACAGCTTTTCTTCAGCAGCAGGATATTACGTTCATCAGCATTGAAACATGCTGGCAAATCCTCCCATTCTTTCCGAATATCACTCTGAGATTCTCTTCGTTGTCCATATTTTATCATCAGAGTGTCTAGATTTGGTAGAGTTTTCCTCGAATCAAAATCCAATGCAGTCTTAAGAGATATGAATTTCATTTCCTTAAAGGATCAAAGAGAGGCAGATTTTATTTGAGCTCAACAAATGCCGATGATAAAAGATGAGACATCTATCCTGAAATGCTTATTACCATGATCAAGAGAAGACAAAATTGACTCACACTCACTTCCCAAACTAAGTTGCCTAAAAAGGAAGAAAAAGATGGCTTGTTTTATCAGGTTTAATCATTGATAAATAATTTACAAACTCTGGCTTGATGAAATTCTCACATATTATCCTTGTCATTCGAGTATTTTCATCTTGTAAAATAGCTATCAAGCTGCTTTTCCTTTGAAATTACGCATTCATTTGATTGAGATATCCTAACACATACTCCAAACATGTCAGGTAGGATTTTGAATAGGGATTATCGAATTCTTTCATAATCAGTTTCGTTGAAATTACCTTATCCTCTATTTGGGTTTGGAGAAAAAAGTAATTTCAAAACTTCCCTCTGATTCAGAAACCGTTCACTGGAAGCCAGATTGCGGAAAAAAAGGTAAGTGACTGATCCCACAATACTGTGCTTTTCAAACAAATGACAAGGGTCAGCTAATAGCCTGATGCTTTTGTCAACTGAGTAGTATAACAATACGCGTCTAAGACTCGGTCAGACAACTCAGAGCTTGAGGCGGAGTTTTTTGTATTTTTATCGAAGAAAACGAGTAAGTGAAGGAGGGACTTCATGATTGCCTAAAGTACACGAAAATTCTTTATTTGCTTTTTCTTTTCTACAAACAAATGCTAATCATCAATGAATATCCAAAATCCTTAAGTTTTCAAGAATTCTGTCTGGGCGTCCCCACCGCCTTTGAAGATTAGTCAAAAGTGCCTAAGTTTCGGGATATGTCCCTACAGTTGGCAACACTGGGCAAGAAAACGGGAGGTGACGTCACGGAATGCCTCACTGGCGTGACTAGGATAAAATTTCTATCTCAACACCACACTTAAATTCTTAAATCTTGTGTCAAATAAAGACTTCGAAAACTGTGGCTCTGTCTATACAACCTCTATGAATTTTAATCTCAAACACAAGTGAGTGTCAATAAAATCACTGAATGTATCTCGAAACGTCTTTGACTATATGAAATTAATCGAATTTCAGTCTTTTGTACTCATGCATTTACCTTTGGTAAACAAGATGTATAGAAACAAATGATCAGAAAGAGTTTTTCTCATTTTACCCTCCACTTGCTAATTTTGGATGTAACTCATAATAATATCGTACCTTTGATTGAATGTTGACTAATATCTTCGAACGCAGCGATATGTAAGTAGTACCAACAAGTGACATCACTGCAGACACGATTGAGGGATGAAGAATTTGCTTAAACGTTTCGACAAACCAACTTTGTATCATAATGTAAGGATTATATATTATATTACTTACAGAAAGTGATCTGTTTGATATTAGATGCTCGGTAACAAAACAGAATCAGCTCGACAATTTTACCGATCGATTAAACCTTGGCTATACTGTTGTTACATCTCAAACTGGCACTTATGTATTGCAAATGTTGATGTACATTTTGATGTCACTGGTAGTTTGGTAGAGATCGAAGTCCAAATATACCAGAGTAAAAGTGAAGGCAACATGGCAGATGAATACACAAACAACCCTTCAACTGCAGTTGTATTGGGAATAATATAAGCCAAGTATTATCACAACAAAACCCATGATTCACTTCTTGATAACACTGTATGTTGGAGGATGAAACATCTGTTCCTATAACCAGAAGTGAGTCACTCCTCTAGGATGAGACATGTGTTCCTATGAGCAGAGGTAAGGGACTGCATTTTGGAGGATGAGAAATGTGTTCCGATAACCAAGAGGTGAGTTACTATATGTTGGAGGATGAGACATGTGTTCCTATTACCAAGAGGTGAATTACATATGTTGGAGGATGACATGTGTCCCTATAACCAGAGGTGAGTTACTGTATGAGGTTAAAAAGGGATAATGTACAGCAGCAGGAGATGATGGTATCAACTGTTGTCAAGCATTGGAGAAGGACCGATATTTGTTTAGTGTTTCTCATCAAGGCAGGTTGTATTCCTCTTCAGTGGAAGAAAGCAGTAATAGTGTCATACCTTAAAGTTACAGCCTGATATAAGGCAGGATCTGGCCACTACCGGTCGCCTGGTATAAGGCAGGACCTAACCATTACCGGTCACCTGGTATAAGGCTGTAACTGACTACCTCTGGCCGCCTGGTATAAGGCTGTAACTGACTACCTCCGGTCGTCTAGTGTAAGGCTGTAGCTGACCAGCTCAACGCCTGGTACGAAACTGTATCTTGGATGAAAGGTATTTTGGTGAATTTTTCAAGTGTTTCAGGTTATAATGAAAATTTCCGTAGGGATGTTATTCCTTATTCTGAATAAGAATTAGGAGTAAGAAAAGAAAGAAACTCCATTTTATGAGACTGCATGTTATTAACAATTGGGTTAATTACCCTTATATTCTTACGCCAATTAACTGACTAATTAGCCTAAATGTAAGTTGATTTCGAAAATCAAATGTTTAAAAGAAATCATGAAAAATTCCAGGTATTTTGGTTGAGATCTTGGTGTCATTATGGTGAAATACCGCAATATAGATATGTTTTATGTTGAATAAGAATTTGGAGTGACAAAACTCCCTTTGATTAATCTATGCATGTTACTAACGCTAAGGTTAATCACCTTTGTATTCATCATCTAATTACTTGACTAATTAGCCTAAATATAAGGTTTTGACAAGTGATTCCCATTTAGCGTGCTTCATAGTACATATGTTGAGATTTTGAGCAAAATCCAAAGCGTAAAAAAAAAAAAAGAAATCCAGATAGTTGTCGTGAAATTTTGGTGGTAATTTGGTGATGGTTTCTCAAGCATGAACTTTTAATGAAAATCACAATATAGATGTTACTCCTTTTGCTTAATAAAAATTTTGAGTGAAAAAGCTCCACTCCCTAAAATTTTGCATATTACTAATTGCGTTAATTACCGTAATTTTGATTTGCCAATTACTTGACTAATGAGCCAAATGTAAATTGTTGACATTTGATTTACATTCAGCATGCTTAATTGCGCATATGGTGTTTTCGAACAAAGTTCAAGGTGGCTAAGAATCATTAAAAATTCTAAATATTTTGGTTGATTTTTGGTGAAATTTTCATATATTGCAGATTTTAATGAATATCTTCAATATAGATGTTATTCCTTATGCTGAATAAGATTTTGAGTTAAAGAGCTTTTTTTCATAAAACTCTGCGTGTTACCAAGTTATTCCTTATGCTGGATAAGAATTTGGAGTGAAAAAATTCCATTTGATTTGATTTGCATATTATCAAAAATTGGGTTGCTCACCTTAATATCTACTTCCTAATAACTAGACCTATTGGCCTAAATGTAAATTTGTGACAACAGATTCTCATTCAGCAGACTTAATAGCACCTATGGTGAGATTCTGAAGAAAAACCAAGATGTTCAAAAAAATCATGAAAAACTGCGGGTATTTTGCTTGAAAATTTGATGGGGTTTTGTTGAAACTTTCAACTTTAGATTTGAATGAAAATCTAAAAACAGACAGACATTCCTTATGCTGAATAAGAATTGGGAGTGAAAAAAATGTATTTCCTAAAATATTGTATATAAATAACACTTGAGTCAATGACCTTAATATCTATTTGCTGATTACTTGACTAAGTAGCGTAAATGAAAATTTTTGACAACATATTCTCATTCAGCATGCTTGATAGCACCAATGGTGAGGTTCTGAACAAAATCCAAGGTGTTCTACGAAATCATACTAATATCCAGGTATTTTTCTTAAAATTTTGGTTGAATTTTGGTGAATTTTTCACCTTCTTTAGATATGAATGAAAATCTCAATATTGATATTATTCCTAAAGCTGAATAAGAATTTGGATTGAAAAAATTCTATTTAATAAAATTGTGCATGCTATTAACCCTTGGGTTAATCAACTTAATGTTCATTCACTAGTTACTTGACTAATTAACCTGAAATAAGTTTTCGACAACAGATTCTTATTCAGCATGTTTAATAGGCCCTATGGTGAGATTTCGAAGAAAATCAAAGATGTTTGAAAAAATAATGGAAAAAATTAAAGAATTTTTCTTGAAATCTCCGTGAGAGTTTGGCAAATTTTTAACTTCTTCAGGTGTGGATGAAAATCTACATTCAGATATTATTTCTTAAACAGAATGATTGTTTGGAGTGAAATATTCAGTTTCCTAATATTTTGCATGTTATTAACACTTTGGTTAATCACCCTCATATTCACACACTAATTACTTGACTAATTAGCCTAAATATAAGTTTTTGACAACAGATTCTCCTTCGGCATCCTTAATGCTACCTATGGTGAGATTATGCAGGTAATCCAAGGTGTTCACAAAATCATGAAAAATTCCAGGTATTTTACAGTTTGAAAATCTTGTGGGATTTTGGTGAAATTTTCAACTTCAGATCTGAATGAAAATCTCAATGTAGATGTTATTCCATACGCTGAATAAGAATTTAGTGAAAAAAAATGAATAAGATTTTTCAAGTTATTTACACTTGGGTTAATTATCTTAATATCAATTTGCTGATGAATTAACTAATTACAGTAAATATAAGGTTTTGACATGTTCTCATGCGGCTTGCTTAATAGCACCTATGGGGAGATTTTGAAGAAAATCCAAGGTGTTCTATAATTCCTGAAAGATTTCAGGTATTTTGCTTGAAATTCTGCCATTTTCATCCTTAGATTTGAATGAAAATCTCAGTATAGATGTCATTCCTTATGCTGAATAAGAATTTAGAATGAAAAATACCATTTCCTAAAATGTTGCTCGTTACTAACACTTGCGTTAATCACCTTGATATTAATCGCTGATTACTTGTCTAATTAGCCTAAATGTAACTTTTTGACACCATATTCTCATTCACCAAGTAATATCTGTGGAAGAGGGAAAGTGAAACACCAACATTGGCGGTGTCGGACAAGCGGGTCAAGTTTTGAAGTTTGCCTGGGCAAGTCTATAAATCGGGGCGCTTTCGACTCTTGTCAATTAAGAAAGCAGAACTAGAACCATCCCAGATGTGGGAGCAACATAAACTGAGCAACTGTTCGGAAGAAAAGAAATTTCGATATCTAAACAGGACTCCCAATTCCACAGAAGCAGGCGTAGCTATTTCCATAATGTGAGATTTCTAAGATAGAGTGGATTCATACCAAGTATGTTCATAGATTTAAGAGGTGGAATTACAGAATCGTCGAGAAAGAGAGGAAGGCTTTGAGGAATCTACGAAAGAAAAATGGGCAAAGAATGGGTTTTGGAGGCATTAACCCCAACCAGAATGTGATATCACGTCCAAGTCTGAGCTTATTGAGGAAGTTGTGCCTAGACGAGATGCTGACAGAGTGAGAGAGTAGGGGGTAGATTTGAAGGGTATGAGACGTCAACGTATGAGTGCATTTGGTTATCTTTGGAGGAAAGGAATTGCTGAAAAGACGAAAAAGTATAGAAGAATGAGAGAACCTTGAGGGACCCCGCTGTTGATGGAGAAAAGGAGAGAGGCTGATTTATCAACAATCCAGAGAGGATGCATGAAGAGAGGGAGCAAAGTGATGGAAGAAAGTCAAAAGAGGAAAGCTTAGAGATGAGACCCCGATGCCACATGTTGAAAGCTTTAAATCTATTAAGGGTAATTTATGGATTTACCCAAAATCCTTCAAAGATGATGACCAGACATTAGTAAGGCAGGAAAGAATATCTCCAGTGGATCTTGCCTTACTGAAGCCATATTGGTGATAAGATAGAAGACTGTGAGATTCAAGAAGTTTGAGAGTATGGGAATTGAGGAAGGACTCAAAGGATTTGGAAGTGGTAGATGTCAAAGCAAAAGGGCGATAGTCAGAGGGGTCACGCTTATCAGACATGGGATGTAACAATGCATGCATCCACGAAGAAAGGAAAGTTCTGGTCTTTAAGCAGATACCGAACAGATGAGCAAGCACAGGTGCAAGTTCAGAGGCGCACTCTTTCAGTACACGAGCATGGATGCCATCAGGACCATAAGCCTTGCTTGTGTCCAAAGAAAGAAGCGTTCTTCGGACAGTTTGAAAAGAGATTTCGGGAAGGGGCAGAGGGTAATGTTAGATTCAATCAAGGTAAAGTTGGAACGGGAACCAAAAGGAATATTTTGTCCAAGGGAAGTTAGCTACAATAGTCAGAACGGAAAAGCAAAGGACATGTAGAGCAACCAAAGTGGTTAGCGATGCCCTTAGCTAAGGACCAGAAAGATCAATGGATGATGTGGAGAGGTTATCGCACTACCTTATAATAAAGGAACACTTTGCATCACGGGCAATGAAATATGCTGAATGGGAGTCGGAGGAAAGAAAGTTTTTCCGAGTCCGATATTATTCTATCTTGTGGAACGTCATTGGCATATGAGGAGCCCAGGTATGCCAACATATAAACGCACCCAGGAGAATATATCAAAATTTTCACCCTGTATTTCATAATATAAAGTACGGAGGGATACTGTTTTTTGATTGGCTGTACAATAGATAGATTTAATATCACTGATGTATTAAGAATTCAGAGGCTAGATTATCTGTGGGTATAACCTTCAAAATTAGTAGAGCGTCACTATCTAATATTCCGTGAACTGCTCTAAAACTTATTGACACAGAATTATATTGCCATCAAGTCGAAATATCTGTCGGTAGAAACTGCTGAACAAAGTCGCCATCAGTTATTAATAATCAGTTAGAATCCTTTTCGTACACGTCAAATGTTTAGATCCTAAACATTGTTTATAAGCTGTAAGCAGACCTTCCTCGCTCTGTACAAGTCCCACCGAGTATGGGAGTCACCACCACGACCTTCTGTCACTGTGAACATTTCCCTGTGTGCGATATGCTGACCTCCTCCTGCGTAACTTTAGTAATAGTTGTGGCGCCGGTCCTATAGTTTTCATGACACTGTGTAACATTGACTTTCCTCTCCAGCAATTATCAGCAAGATATAATATCACACTAAAGGCTCTCGTCACCTAGTATAAGCCCTCCTGCCTGATGGTCTCATGCCAATACCATTCGAATATTTTCCACCTCGAGAACCGTGCTGGCCTGGCCTCCGATACACTTACAAGCAGGGAGTAACGCCACAACACGACACCACCACAATATCTGCCAGTTATGCAGCTTACCTCCGCTGCGACCCCGGCACCAGTGACATTGATGTGTCGCTTGCATAGCATGGTAGACAGTCGTGGTCTCGTTCGTCGTTGAGTCTCGTCTTAATATAGTGAAAAAGGTCTGGGCAAACGCGTCACAATTTAAACCTTACACATTAGTTTTCCAGTTTCATAAGAACTACATGGCATAAGACCTACACCTCTTGTTTAGCTTTTGCCTTATTGTAACACATTTGAGAAACTTTAACGTGCGATCTAACCTAGCTCATAATTTGAAGAAAATTTCATCTGAAATGGAAGAATTTCTAAACATTTTTCAAACAATATATCCGCCCTTCCTTATTTCATTCCCAGTAACTGTGCTGTAATGCTGGTAACACAAGCTCTTCAAGGAACAAGGTCTCTTTACAATGTGGCAACGACCGCAACAGTGCTCGTCAGTCACTAGAGCCTTGTTTACTACGGATGGGACGCGATGCTCCGACCTGAGGCGTGAGCTTTCCAGCCGTCCGTGAAGCCCGTGGCTTGTGCACGTCGTACAGACACGTACCTCCTATGCTGCATAACCTCAGTGGTCTGCTCAACATTGTATCAGTTCTGCCTGTCCTCGCATATGCCTCTGCCCGATCTTGGGTGTGGAGTCCCTGTGGTCGTCGCCCTTTATCTCTATTTCCAGTTCTCTATCCGTGACAGACTTTCATGTTGACTTCACTTCCCTCGTCACGAGTCAAGCATCGGTATGGTGGGACTTGTTCACAGCTGAGGATGCAAACAGACCAGCGTTCTAGCGTAAGAATCCGCGTATGCGTACTTAAGACCAACGATCTCTGAAGTATACAAGAATTGTAATATACATTTTGAGCACCCGTAATTGCGATGATTTTTTTTTCCGAGATTCAATAGCCATTGACTACTGGAAGGTCATGAAAGCAGAAACCGAAAATAGCACGCAGAACAAATATAGAAAAGAATTAAATTGACAAACTTACCTGATAACATTTTATAAGTGTCCATACAGACGCCAACAGGTGTGGCTCACGCCTTGTCGCCACTATCCATAGTACTTACTGGTGGCAGTTTATTATCTAGTCTACATAAGAAATCCATACAATATGGAGAAATTACCATCAAAAGCATAATTTCAACAGCCGTACAATATCTAATCTAATGACCAGGGACTCGGATAATGAAACCATACAAGACAATTAACATTTTATTGTGTCCTCAGGATACAAATGAACTCTCGTGAGGAGCGAAGGCGTCGCATGGAAGAAACCGTTACGCAGGGAGGTTAGAAGAACACGTCACCTGAAAGTTTAGCTACGAAGCCATGCCGGGGTCGGTACCCGAGTGATCTGGGGAGTCGAAGTCACCATCAGCAAGACGCCGGACCTCGGAAACCCATGATGTTCATCAGACACCAACAGATTTCGAGATCCAGCGATAGTATCATAAGTGATTGTATAAATCTCTCAGCCTGAGGAGAGGCAATGTGCCTTTAATGATTATTGATTCTGACAGCTAAACAAATTAGAATTCATTCATGCACCAATATTTCTTTCGTCCACTTTTTAACCTCAATAATCACTGATGATAATTTGATGATGACGTTCAAAGAATGCTTTGGAAAGCTTCAGGTTCCTGGTGATGAATATTTAAGTGCGAGGTGCACAACAGTAGTAAGGAATTATCATGTGCTTGGAAGACGAGAGTTTAGATCATATTTCGCACATGGAAACAATATATCAACAAACAAAATCACATTTATCAACCAGTTACATAGATCTTGGACAGCCACAGAAACGAACACAGACGCTGGAAGTTTCTGCAAACACTTCTGCTTCGTCGACATTTTGTCTAGAATTGGTCTCAACATAAAAATCAGGAGCAGAACACTCTGATACCGAGGCAACATCGACAAACAAGAGAAGCCGGGACAAGTCCCAGCCGGGCTGGACGCTGGACGTACTGGAATCTGTCAGTGGGCGTCTGTACGCGGCTGACACGCCACATGCAAATACTGGAAATCTTAGCAAGGACTATGGTTGAATACCAAGAGTAAAAAAAGGAAAGACGCTGGACGCATCCCACTTTCTTAATCTTTTGGGTCTTAAATAATGATGGAATTGTCGGACACCCTACGCATTCCTTGCATCCAACCCGACCAAGGAAGGTAAAGACGAAGAATGGCATCGAGCACCGCCTGGGATAATGGCCAATTGACCAAGAGCTATTGTCTCTGGCGGCTGGTTTGTGCAAGCTGCTCCAAACAGTATTCATGTATCGCTCTTACGTCACACAACAGATGTCAAGAGTTGTCAACAAGATTTCATGACAGTGATGTTTTTTTTTGGTGATCGTTGACAGTCCATCAAAATTTCGTTTTGTAATCTTTGAAATCACTGTTGAAAACTTGTCGTGTGGCTTATAATTCACCTGCATTTCTGACCAGCTTGCACCTTTGGCCTGCAGAAACTTGACTCTATATAAATTTTCCTTTATTTTCTTCAAGTTGCACCTGTGAAAAATAGCTACACAATAATTTCAAGTGTGACCTACTCCCTTGGATGCCTGCTCTAGTAGTGTTGATAATGAAAGCCAAGTTTTGAGGAGCAATCATTGCCTTTCTCTAGTAATGATGTTAGTGAAACCAGGAAGATTACTGTTAACACAATTATGTACTTCAGCAGAGTTGCACTTAAATGCCTCTTTAAACAGTACCAATTATATTAATTCTTGACTCTAATATCGTTATGATTTTCTATCCGTCCGTTTGTCTGCACGTTTATATATATATATATATATATATATATATATATATATATATATATATATATATATATATATATATATGTGTGTGTGTGTGTGTGTGTGTGTGTGTGTGTGTGTTTAATTGAATAACGGTTTACTGATTTAAGATATTCGGCTGAAAATATACATTTGAGGTATTACAGATTTTACATAATAGGAGTCATGATATTTACGAGATAACTAATCATAAATAAGCGTAAGATAATGGTGAGCTGGATATTTACAAACTGGATAATCACACGGGTGAAGTATGCCTAGATAGACAGGGGGCAGATATACAAGGACGTTTACAGAATGAATAGTATGGTTCATACATCATGCACTTGGTTGAAGATTAACTGATGAATAGCGAGAGTAATACAGCAGGTGTGTGTGTGTGTGTGTGTGTGTGTGACCTTTCCATTTAAAGCTGGGACAAATTTTCGTTCGGCAGAATCATGTTTCCAACATACAACTTTTCCAGTGTTACGGGTCTGTACGACAGAAGCCCAATACTGTTGGTTTTGCTCAACTGAAATATCCCCCTGTATCTGACTGACGCTGAGCTGACCTACAAATGTGCTTTTCGCGTACCATGACATTACATACGCGCGGCGGAAGCGCATCTTTTGCCGACTGACCTGTAATATCACAGATGTGACCTACGACATAGATGACCTTTGGTGTAAACTTTTTCCCCCCCTCCCCCCTTCCTAAAAAACCATCATGACTTATTTCCACTTGCACGATGACTTCAGTCTGACCTAAAGAAAACACTTATGAAATCCGGTTTGATTTACGAAAACGTCGACTACATCCGTTCGGTAAAGAATGGCCCAGGTAGTCAGCAAGCAAGACACGAAGACCTCAGAGTTTTTTTCCCAACGGTAGAGAAAGGCAATATTGACTCTCGAAACTCGTCTAAATGTATATGTATTAATAATTCCCGACTAGCGTACCTCAGGCAGCGCTGGTCAGACAACAGCATGACGTTCAGGTCACTGTCCTCCTGCTACGGGTCAAAGGTCAGGTGCACTTGCTCCATTTCAGTGATGGTCAAGAAGACCCAATTCGTTTTACAACCAATTCATGTGCATATGGAGTCTGGTCATGAATAGCTGAAGTATATCATATATATATATATATATATATATATATATATATATATATATATATATATATATATATATATATATATATATATACAACGATAGTTCACAGTGATACGCGTGATCTATTATTTGCTAACAACCAGGTGTTTCAATTTCCTTTTGGTTATCAGCATATATATATATATATATATATATATATATATATATATATGTTTCGCTGTGAACTATCAATAAGATGGTTAGGCTTAATGCTATGATAATATCGATGCTTCTCTTATATTCTCTCATTTCAACGCGTGATCCATTACAGAGGAGTTTTCAAAATATCGGAATACTGTTTGGAGATCCACATAAAGGTATATAGGAAAACGGTGCTTCAATTTTGCGTAATCAAATGGAGCTTTAGAAAACGAGTTTCTCTGCACCTGACCTGAGTTGACCCGAAATGACAGGTCATCAGCTTCCCCTTACTAATGACCTCAGGGCGAAAGGTCTCCCCTCAGTCGTCGTGTAATTGGTGCATATTCTCTCTATATAAAATTTGGAAGTTATCAGCGTTGTGACCAAGAAAGAATCTGAAGAATGCTTTCATGCATTACATCTCTGGGAATTTCCCTCCTTATTTGCTTGTTTCACTGGACTCCGTGCTGTCTGCGGCGGCACTTCGAGAAAGAACTATCACAATACCGTATGCCAGAGTCTGCTTCAAATATATATATATATATATATATATATATATATATATATATATATATATATATATATATATATATCTTTAGATCACTTCTGGACAGTTAACTCCCTCGAACATTTGGCAAGAAGAACCATGAGTGAGGAGACATGACATTATTTCGTGTATTTATAAATAAAAAAAAAATCGATGGAAAAGGCGACTCTCTACCACTGAGAATACGCGAAGTTCTACAAAGATCAGTTGGTCTATCGAGTACTAGGGCTCCTGGCGGGTGCTAGAAAGTTCTCTTACATGGAAGTATATTGGACCGATTGAAGCCTTTTCTTTAAAGTGTAGTGGTATCTTCCCACGCCAGCAGTGGAATCTGTTCGAAGTCTTCGAAACGAAAGAAAAATCTGTCCATGTCAGCAAAGGAGACAAAAGATTTCAGTTCATTAATGGCTGAAAGTACGACATTAAGCAATGATGATTCTATATTCATCGTAACAACGAATCCCTTCTCTTTCTTGAGAGTGAGGGAGTGTGTTAGGTCTTCAAGGAGTCGATTTTAGGTTACACAGCCTGGCTCAGGGAAACCCAGAATAGAAGACTGGTGGAGACTCTCTCGTGTAGTTAATCTGTCTTATCAGCGCTTTATGGATGAAACATTTACTCAAGGAAGCAAAAGTAAACTATGTGACGAATTTCCATATTGGCGGGAGGAACTCTAGAGCGCGGATTAAAGATATATATAAAAAAAAGTGTAATCTAAAGCAAGTTCCGAGTTATTTCCTTTTTTTTTGTTATCGTAATGAGGATAGTTAACTTGCCCAGACAAGAAGAGGAAACTGGTTGGAAATCGTACCATCAACAGATGAAGAAACATGACACTGAAGCACGTCTGAATTCAACGCGTTCCGAGCAGGTGGTGTCGGAACGGGAGCGGAGCGGTGCAGGTGCTGTTTGGTCCACAGTCAGGGAGACCTGTCGCCCTTCTTAACTTGGCCCTTAACTGATAGATTACTTAAAATCACCCATTATGAAATGAATTACAATGCAGGGATTCTGTCTTAATACAAGGTAGCTTTTTCCCTATATAAATAAATTCTGAAATATGGTACCATGAAATAACTGCATGGAAGATACTCTAAATATTCCATGGTTGCTAACTCTTCCTAACTTCCTCACAGGTTTATAACTGATTGCCAACTTCAAAAAAGGGGAAAGCCGGCCAAAGGACCGAGCTCTCTCTAAACAGTGGAGACCTTCGCCATCTATCTAAAGCGTCAGTAGTTCCTGTATTAGCAAAATTTCTCCACTACTTTTATCATCAGTTACCTACAAAGGGTTGGGGGGAACAGGAAGGATCTTTTCATATTATGCAGTTTATAGAGAAGGAACCCACATGGATAAGATTAGAAAAAAATAATAATCCACCGTCAAAAAGTCCACGAGAACAACAGAACACTAAAATTGGAAAGAATTTTTTTTTTCTTATTTTTACAGTGCACACAAGCCCATGATTGAGGATTTGTTCCACCTCGGGGACTAGAGGAGGTGGAGCCGCCTGCCTGCCCCTGAGGCGTCACCTGGCTGTCAAAAAGGTCGCCGACAGAACCCATAAGTCCCTCAGAGAGTCACCAGCACGACCTTGAAGTCCTTCAGTCATCAACATGACCCAAAAGTCCCTCAAAGGGTCGCCAGCGTAACTCAGAAGTTCCTCAAAGGGTCGCCAGCATGACCCAGAAGTCCCTTAAAATGGTCACCAGTATGACCCAGAAGTCCTTTAAAAGGGTCACCATTATGACCCACAAGTCCCTTAAAAGGGTCACAGGCAAGACCCAGAAGTCCCTTAAAAGGGTCACAAGCATGACCCAGATGCCCCTCAACGAAAATTAAAAAAATTGGACAGTTAATATCTTATGGGAAATTGGGCAAATAATGGACCAAGTGAGCAGTCAGTCAACATCTTGAACTGCACACAGCTGTGGCCGCGAGGGAGTGTGCGTGGTTGTAGTAAGTTGGTAGAGGGACTGACCCGACGATGAACAGGTAAAACAAACGTGCTCTCAAAAAACTGAGAGACGTACGAAATTATATATATATATATATATATATATATATATATATATATATATATATATATATATATATATATATATATAATTGTCTACATTTAGATTGCTTAAAAATCTTGGAAATCACTCATCGCCAACAAATACAACACGCATCTCGCTCGCCAATAGCTTACTAGATTTAACCAATGTTTGTATGATAAGTTATTTCTTATATAGCGGAGGTAAAATCTCTGTGAATATTCCTTTACTGAAGGGGAAATTCCATCCAAAAATGTTCACAATATACTTTTCTTTTTGGACTGATGTAGCAGTACTGCATGTTGATTATTTGCCTCAATTTCACGTTGGATTCCCTGCCCGATCAACATTGATCAAGAAACAAAATATAGTTTCCTTTTCACAACAAAAGGACATATAATCTGCAATTTACATCAGATAGATAAAAGAGCATATCATATTTCTTTGGAAGAATAATGGCATTCACTATTAGCTAACGATGTATATTAATGCAGCAACAACAGGCAAACTGTAATCTGTTAGTTTAATAAAAATCATATACATACATACATTATATATATATATATATATATATATATATATATATATATATATATATATATATATATATATATATATATATTCATATATATATATATATAAATATATATATATATATATATATATATATATATATATATATATATATATATATATATATATATATATATATATATATAATGCTTACGTTTCTTTTCATATTAAAGTACAGAGAACATTCACACTGAAGAAAATTTAAGGTTTAAAACCACAGCAAGATGACGTGGAGTTCAAGGAAGTGAGATATTTTGAACGTTGAATTTTTTTTTGTGAAATTCATGTTGTCTTTGGCGTTACACTACTGCCTTGAAGTCCATTACTCTTCCCATTCAATACGTTTATGCAGTTCTCCAGCGACCGGGCTGCTCATCCAGTAAGAAAATCTTGAACAACAAGTACAAGTCATAAGATCAGGAAAAACAATACCGTACATTGATTTACATGTACAATGACTTACTAATAGTAATTATCCATAATGGAATAACACCATCTTGATATTTATTTTTTTTGGTTTGAATATCCTTAAATATGCTTCTAGATTCAAATTATTGGACTCCATTATACAGCTACGACATGAATTGCACACCGTGAGGGGGGATTTGGTTATGTACACATCTGAAAATGACTCAACTCTGACTCTAATAGCATCTTCCTTGAGTGTCATAAATAGGATACCAAATCTCTACTAATTCTAAACAAAATAGTCTCATGCCAATAACTGTTGGGAAACTAGATGGTGGAAGCTGCTCGCCATCGTGAGGGTTAAAGTCAGCTTGAATATATTTGGGTTTTATTTTGGGTAAAATTTGTGGTCAGTGGTATAATCGGGAGGATTTCTTATTTTCTTCGTTTTCTCTTTTTTTTTTTTTTGGTTTTGACAAATCTCTTTTTTTGTCATTTTGATTTCTGCTGAGCATTCAGTCCTTAATCTAAAGCAAATCTCATTCTAAAGATTTTCTTTTAGATACTCATCCATAGATACACAATCACTAGTTCAAAAAAAAAAAAAAAAATCCCAAACACAGCCATAACTTTACTGGTTATTCCCCAAATTACTAAGTGAACTTCTTTTCTTTTTAATGCGACCAGATGATTCAACTAAAGAGTAGATTGATGTGAAAATTTTAGAGTTCTACTGGTTATCATTCCAATCCTATGGTCGACTGGGATATGGTAAGCACCCCTTGAGGCATCCAATATGGACTGCATTGCAATAGACAAACTATGAGTTGTCATACTCTCTCTCTCCTAATGAAGAACTTCACATTTGGCACAAGGACTGAATGATGGTGCAGTGGGGAAACTCTATTGATATTCCTTATAATATATGCATATATACTCTGGTTTCCTGTGTTAGGAGTCTGTGACACAAAGAGCCAAGACACGAAGCGCTACGCGTCCAGCCCCCATGACGGCGAGCTACTCCACAAGCGTTAACAACAACTTACTGTAGCAGAAATTACATCTGATCACAGCTGAGGTCTCATACCCCTAATACTGTAGTATATATATTCATATATATATATATGTATATATATATATTTATATGTATGTATGTATATGTCGGATAAATCATAGCATTTAACGGCTAATAACAGTGAACAAGAACCGAACCTAGGTCCCACATGGAGACCGAACTTAAATTAATGTAACAATTACAATACTCAAAGTGATATGTCACTTTTTGATATGAATTTCCTAGTTCATCACTTAGGAGGCTAGTAGAATTTGCTAGTAGTATAAATCCGTCCTATAATTACAACATAATTCATGGTAGAAAAATTGAGGAATCATCACTACGTCTCTAGTCAACTACAAGGCCAAATTAATTTGTCTAACTTTTTTTAAAAATACTCTATAGTATTTTGTCTTTTCCAATGGTAAATTTCTGAGAACTTCATTGAAGTTAAATTTTCAGCTAAGATATACGATTCTGGTAACAATAATCACACAACAGAATGACAAGAACATTACACCTGGAAAAATGACATGGAAAGAGTTAACTTTCAACTCAGTGTTGTGTTTTACAAAACATAACTAAAATATACCAATGAAAATATCTCTTTGACGTTATTCTTCGACACATTCCTTTAGTAATATCAGTAGAAACACAATGATTTTACACTGAAGAACCAATGATCACCAAGCCTGTATATAATTATACACAAGCTGATGAATAATAATATATATACGTATATATAAAAAAAAAAAACCAACCTCTGCCGTATTTCCTTGTCTTGGTTTCATCCCGACTCAGCACTGACCACACTATCCCTAACACATTTCCAAAACGGGGTTTCCTCCCACTAAAACATTCCAGTTCAAGGGTGAAATGTCTTCACACTTCCCACAGGGTCCAGTGAGACATGGTATGTCTATAAAGACTTTGAAGGTTGGAGAGGGTTGTCATGCCCGGAAAAAAACAAGAGCATTCAATTACTCCAAAAAAGTTGCACTGTCTTAACCAGAAGTCAGCACTATAGAAAATGGGACACTGAAGAGTTCAAGAGGATTTCACTCGCCCAACTAGCTTAAGCGATTTAATAATTGTTCTTGGTTGCACTCTCGAATTACGTAGCTGCAGTCGTTACACTGTTCCTTTCCTTTCTTTTTTGTTTCCATTCACTCTCTTTTCTCGGCTATGCCCAGTGACTGCACTTGATGTCTCTTGTCTGATCGCTGACAAAGAAGATCTCTAAAAATCTCAAATATTTTGAAACGAAGAATCTCTTGTCTCTCTCAAGCACTCAAACTGTCATAGTCAGAAACAACAATTTTAAAAGCTGACTCACATGAGATAGGAGCGTTGTTTCCTGACAGACTGCATCATCTGGTATATTCATAGGAAAATCACACAGTATTTACATACAAGAAGGAGGAAATGTCTCCTATTGAAAAATACTATCAAATGGGTTTCATAAGAAATCCATTCAGATTCACAGTTTACCACATCAGCTACTCATCCTCGCACAACTAATTTAAAAAAAATGAAAGAACTCTCTCATAACACTTAAAAGTTCATCTCTTCCTCACCCTTGATCACAAAATAGATCAATGGCTATACTGAAAAAAAAAATAATGACAGAAAGAAAAGCACTGCTTCCGCTTGTTTCCTTCCACGCATCATCGCTAGCGCCCTTGACGCAACTATCACGACCGAAGCCTGAGGGTGTTGCACGTGTGCAGGAGCACCAGGGAGGCCAGCAGGGCCAAGGAGGGTAGACTCAGTGCTCCGGCTCCTCCACACTGCTCAATATCCTGCTCCTGTAAAGACACAGTTGTGATCCCAGATATGAGAGCAACGGTCAAGACGTGGACATCATCTATAAATTCTTACCCAGACCAACTTTATGACTCTACAGTTAATATTTACATCAAGAAATTTAGGTCTCTGAATTTGCTAGTTATGACTGAAAGAGGAAATCTGAATCCCTCTAGGATTTTCAGCAAATGTGTTCAAATCTTCATACAATATTGGCACACACTTATCATAATGACCCAAAGAAACTGTATATATATATAAACATTAGCTATTATATATATATGTATATTCATATGCAAACATTTATATAGGAAACGCATCCCAAACGTCGATTCTAGGCACTCATTCCCAGTATTGCTTGGCTAGCCTGCCTGAGATGTATCGGTCAAGTATGTGCCAAATAAGGCTGAAATTTCTTAGGGGAAATGGCAAATGAATATCTGTGCGAGGCTAAATTGAAAACTGCACTTAAGCCGACATGGAACGATTGAATTTTTCTGTTCTATTAAAGAAAAAAAATCAAAAGTACTTTATGGACTATGTCTTTCTAAAGATTCTGGCAGTTGGGTTTTATATATGCTTCTTTTTACACATTCCCTATCATAAGATATGGCAAATCTATCCATATGGGTCGTAGAGATGGAAGCAAAACTATTAATGAGTCATAATTCCGTGTACACTGTGAGTGGTCGGCGTAGTTGAAATATTTCTGATACATCTGTCCATGTGAAAGTGGAGAAATGAAAAGATTGAAATTGGAGGACAGTTGTCGATAAACATCAGAATAGTTATTCACCACCTTTACCATAGTCTAGTTATTCATCACCTTCACCACTGGCTATTATCATCTACTGCACCTCCAGCTGACAATTTCTGCTACACCAGGAAAATATAACTGTGCTCAGAATTCATGTTTGCCTCAATGTAAAGTTTTATTATATACTAATACCTGATCTAAAAAGGTGTGAATATCAAAAACTGTAACCTCTCGAATGACTTGGATGAAAAAAATTCCTATTCATAAATTTTGATCATTTTGAATAATGGCGGAAGACTGGTTGTTATATTACATTTTATTTACCTTTTTCTAAACATTCTTATTAAAATTAACCAGACACATTAGCAAGTAGTGTTTCCCAATGTTACCGATATCCAGGTCATCTACAATATCTAAATGTAGGTAATGCCTAAACATAAAGTTGCTTTACTATCTGTAACGCAAATCATTTTTCCTCTAACAGCTTGGATAATCTTTTTATCTCAACAATTAAACCATGGTATTCATCTGTTCTGAGTACTATACACTTCCTTTTTCTTATATTTTTTTCTTAAGTTTTCAGTATTTTTCGGAACATCTAGTGTGATTACACAAAATGTGTTTCCACTACAATATAATCAGGATGTAATTCAAAATTGGCTATTCATATGCGTACCGAATATTTTTTTTTTCTCTAAAACCAAAGTGAAACAAAAAGCAAGATTTGCATTTCAGTTAAGATACTCTTGAATAATTAGGTTTATGAGATGAGAAACGTCTCTCAAGCAGACTGAGCCATGACACACCTCCTGCAGTGTTGGGGAACCTGTGGGTAGCTAGCCACGTTGAGTTGTAACTTATCAGGGAACACTGACTGACTCTCATGCCTTGATGCTGACACCACACTCTAAGGCCTCTACTTCAGTAACAGTTGCCTGTTACCGTCGGAAAAAATGTATTAATGAAAAAATAATTTTTGATGATGACCCGCACCGCGGCAAAACATTATTCTCTATGCTCCTTGGCTTTCATTTAATTATATTTTGGTGCAAAACTGACAACTAGATCCTCATCCATTCCATTCAGTAAAGTATATGTACTTCAGAGGATTTAACTAATGACATTTGAGAGACTAGGATTCATCTGTTTAGCTAGAATTGCCGGGTGTTTTAACAACCAATAAACCCCTTCATTAGTTTTGGAAGTTATTAGTACGAAGAATTTTGTTCCTTAATGAAGTTTTGGCCTTAGAGAGTGACTCAGTAGATGCCTGGAACTGTTACAGGCCATGTGGGGTTTAATCATGCTTACTCAACTGTAGGAAGAGGGGTATAAAAAAAAAAACTCTTACACTAACAACAATAACCATCTTTCCTTAATGTCAAGTACACAATAATTCTTCTGTAACTATCTGTAACACTCTATGGAAAATGTGTCTATCAACGCTGTGAATCCCATGCCATGCTTGGAAGGATTCACAGCACGTAAAAAGCCTGCAAAATGTGAAACCTGTTTCACGAGGGGGGGTTAAAAGGATTCCTCAAGAGAGCACATGTGTGGACGCTTTGGAGGTTTCCCAGTTCAAGCTCAAAGTTTATGATTTATTTTCATCTTTCCAGAGAAAAAAGCAAATACCGTAATATTCTGTCTTGAAATCCCAAGAGACAAGGCACTTTTTTTTTTAATGTCTTAGGACTATAGTTGTTTTGATAATGAAGGAAGAGGACCCGTCTAGCATCCACCGAGCTCTGTGGGGTAGACTAAAGGGTGGAGCGAGCACAAAATTACAAGGGATCTACCACAAAAGATTAAGGGGCTACAGTCAAAGGGGTGGGTCTACCACAAAAGATTAAGGGGCTACAATTAAAGGGGTGGGTCTACCACAAAAGATTTAATAAGCTGGAAAGAGAGGATTTTTTTTTTGTTTCAAGAGGCTAATGGAACAGAGTGAAAGAAGTTGGGTTGCCACAAAAGTTTTTAAGATCCAAACTGTGAGTGGAAGGGACACGAGGAGAGATTTTAAGTTCTAAGAGTGAAAGCGATGGATTTGCTACTGAAGATTTCTTAAGGTTTTAGATGGAAAAGGGATTTATTACAAGAGATTTCATGTGACAGAATGAGAGATGGTGATATAACGAGAAAGGGGATTTAGAAAACATAATCATTCAAAAAAAGTGGTAAAGAGACAGTGTAAAGAGAAGTCTACCACAAGAGATTCAATGGAAAAGAATTTAGAAATGGACTATCACGAGAGATTAAAATATTCAAGCAGAGAGGAAGGGCTTATGCAGAGGGAAGAAAGATCATTGAAAAAAGAAAAAGAAAATTTCTGAAGATGACAAATTACAGTATAAAAGACTTGCTTGACACGCAATTAGGCGCATCGACTGCAGTAGTGGCAGGTATCGTAGGAGGAAAATAGAAGCAGTTCCTAAAGGAGTTATAGATGACAGGAATAGTCTCGAGGCAATGAGAGATTTTATTGGCTGTAAGAAAGGATACGTAACTGGGGGAGGGGTCACCATGTGCACCAGAGGAAGTGACAGGAGATGGGGGTGGGGCCACTTGAGAGCAGGAGAGAGCTGCTGAAAGCTGAGCAAGACTTAAGTGTCATGGCATGAAAACAAGTACGTGAAGAAAAGAAAATAAAGATAAATCGGTTCAAACTTACACAAAAGATAAGGTAGTGAATGGCATCGAAAACTATCTTCTTAGTTTAGGATGAATCAGTAATATGCGCTAGATTTGGTTTATAGTTGTGAAAAGCTTGTGGAATTCAAAGATAAGAGTAGAGATGGCAGCGTTATATGTTCGAGACAGAATCAAACCAGCAGGAGAAAAGACTAAATCTCTGTCGTACAAAACGTTATCCTATTGAAGTTTATTTGGGTCGATTGAAGTTTTCATTGTTTATGCACTAAGAAGAAAAAATTTCTTTGCTGGGAAGAGAAATGTGAGAGGGAGGTGAATTTTTAGAATAATAGCCGGGCGTGAGTGATCCAGGTGAACTGACCCTTCTGTTGGTTTAGGTAGTTCCCCAGGGGATAGTTTAGCGCAATGACTGTCGAAGATAAGTTGCCAGGCATGATTACCATACAGCCATTCATAAGAAATGAACAAGATCATGCATGTATGCAGATGCAGAACTGCACACAGATACAAGGAGATATTGATAATAAAAGAGAAAGTGTAGAACTGTTTTCTATCCTATTTTATATATATATATATATATATATATATATATATATATATATATATATATATATATATATATATATATATATATATAATTCCGAAGGTAAATGAGCTGTTTTCAGAGTGTACATAATGAACTGAGGAAGAGGTGTTGTATTTACCGTAACAGCACTGAACTAACATAAGTGGAAAGAAATCTGAAGGTACGAAGCAAAAAAAAAAAAAAAAAAAAAAAAAAAAAAAAGTGGTAATGAGTAGACACGCTTATCTTATACTGTGAAAGCGAATCAAATAAAAAATAGAGAGGAGAATCCAGAAATCTCAAAAAGAAAGTGAGAGTGAATAATGCAAGTGAAAGTAAGAACTTCAAAGTGTTATAGATGAAAGTAGAGTGTAGGAGAAATATATTGATAGCATGAGGGAGAAACTGTAAGTAAGAAAGCGAGACTGAATGTGGCAGAGATTAGAAATGCGTAAGAAGAGTTGCTTTTGAAGGAGATAAGATCCAGTATAGCGGAATGACTGTGTCCTTACGAACACGTAGTGGAAAAAAATGTAAAAAAAAATGACGTTGTAGGAACTAGGTGAAGTGCGTGAGACAAGGCGAGTCTCGCGAGGAGTTTGTTGCACCATAGAGGGGTTGGCTGGATATGGCAGAGGCGATGTGAATGCTGGAGGATACCAGCGAAAGGTGGAGGTCGGGTGGTTGCTGGAAGTGCTAGATGGGTGTGATGGGAGCGTTTTATAAATGTGAGAAGTTAGTTGGAGTTGTGACTAAGTGAAGATGAGCCAATTGCAGAGAGGGGGGGACGGCTGTGGATAGCATGGGGTTGGTGGAAGTAATTGAATAGATTCGTATAATGTTGGAGTGGCCAGCTGAGTGCTAGTGGAGGTAGGTGACGAAAGAATGGGTGAGAATGGGAAATACCATTCAAGGACGGGAAGGAAAACTGTAGGCTGAAACAGACAGTTCGAGCTAGGGTACCCTACTTGGAGTGGCACAGGAAAATAGTATGCTGGAGAGGCAATCTTAAATATAGGAGAGAATGAGTGGATACGAGAGAAACTAGATGGAACAGGGTTGGTCTAGCTGGAGAAGGAAGGACTATCTGAGGATAAGATGGCTACTTGGAGGCTATAGCATAGGAGAACTTTGGGAGAGCATAAATCAGTTGCAAGACTATCTAGCAGGAGACTTTGGAATTTACCGAAACAGAGAACAAAGTAGTTAGATGCTGAAGAAGCTAGTTTTAAAGAAGATAAACTAGTATTAAGCAGCGAAAACTAATCAGAAGTAGGGGGATGAGGGTAAACTAGTTAAGGGTAGGTAAAGCTAGTAAGAGGGTTGACGAACTAGTTAGGGGTGGGCAAAGCTAGTTTAGAGGGAGGATGAGCTAGTTCGAGATTGGAAAAGCTAGTTTGGGGTTGACGGGGACTAGTCAAGAGTGGGAGGGTCGAACAGAGGAGACTTAGGGAGTCCCGACGCAGCTTTACCCGGAATTCCTATGGTAGGAGGCAGGAGGGGGACAGAAGGGGAGTTAGGCCACTGTTGTACTAAGAGATGTATCCACAACAGACATGTCCCAATGATCCGTAACACCACACATCCAACCCTAATGAAGCCTTCATTATTACCTTCTTTCCGTCGGATTTTGGATCTGATCTAATTAATGATCGGGCTGTGTCTGTTGTGGATACGGAGTCACATTCACAACAGATATGTCCCGATGCTATGAAGCACCACAACCCATTTTTGTTATTAGCATTATTCTTTAGGGTTTTGGTCTGCCGTCAGTGATCGTTGTTCCAAGTCTGTTGTGGACACTGCATCGTATTCACAATATACATGTCCCGATGTATTGTTGCACCAACACCTAACCCCCAGTGTTACTAATCATTGGGCCATATTTGCTGTGGTTAAGGCCGTAAGAGTAGTATGGTTAAGGTGTCTAAATCAAAATAAACAGACCTGCTTTTTTCATTCTAAACTGTGACCATAATATCTAATTGAAAACAACAGAACTTTTCTTTCTTTTTTCATTCTAAGAAATGTTCATGAAAAATGACCATCTTTATGGAACAGAATGACTGATGCAAGATATAATATAGCTATACATGACTATAAACACTGTATTGGCAACCTACAGATACTGATCAAGAAATAATATTTACTTGGAATAATGTTGTGAACTAAATAGCCTAATGCTAATCATAGATTTTCTTGTCATTTCTATTTTTTTTGCAAATCATTCTCATAAATATACATTTTTCTTCTCTTTCAGAAATTCTACCCTATACTTTGTTTCAGATAGGCTATAGTGTAAATTCAGCAATACACTCTAATCTAATAATACAAATGCTTATCCTTAATATCCAACTATATGACAAAGTTATATATACAAGATTTTGACTATTGGTAATATAGCAACTAAATGAACTTCCAACATTCATGCCACAATATATGATTTCAGGATTTTGGCTTACATAGGAGGATGTCTAATGTTTACTTAGTGATGTAGATATGCGCTAGAGTGAACATTGGTGAACTTCGTTCTGGTGTTCAGATCTATTGCACATGAATTTCCTGAACATACTGTAAACACTTGAGGTGGCAAGGGCTGAAGAAGGTTATATATATTGGCCTTTGTAATGGATCTTGAGCCTTTACCACGACATATAGTCATATTTTCAAAAGCCATCAGTAGTGTGAGGTTATGACATAGCAAAGAGGTCTTAAGCCTTGTCACCAACAATCTCTGGGTATCAGGGTATCAAATGTACATCATTTTGAATAAGTATCTGTGCTGTGGCGATCAAGCAAAGCACATCTCAAAAACATTCGGCACTCTGGCGCGCGACTCAACACTCTTTGCAACGTCATAAGTTCACATAGCCACCTGATGATTTTGAAAACAAATGTTTACGTCAAATCATGTCAATAATATGTGTATCAACAAAAGAGTTCAGGAAGTGGGAGACCTTAAAATGGTCTCTGGAACCCAAGGAAAACTGGAATTACAGTGTTAGCATCTAGAAAACTCCAATCAAATAATCAAAATCTACCCACTATCATTATCTACAAGGAAACTTGAAGGATGCTGACTTGAAAATTTAAATAAATAATTTTTTTTTGCAATAAGACCGATGAGCAACGTCAACTAATGGTGAAATAAAACTGTTTATTTGTTGCAGGAAAAAATCTGGTGTTATTCTCTGTGAAAACATCAGGTCTGGGGTTTACATGGGGAAAGGATGGTAGGACAAATAGCAACGTACAAGAAATAAAGAGCATTTGTTGATAAAGGATAACACTGATGAATTCTACAATAACATCAATATTAAAAATGAAACGAAAAATTAAGGAAACAAGGCATGGTGCTCAGGATTGGGGGTAGTCATTGGATTGTGATCTCTACAACATACCAAATAAAAATATATGAATCACTAAACTCTAATGAAGTACATAAAATCAATGCCTCACCACCACCACCACATATATGAAATGACATTGTAAACTATCATCCCCCTCCCAAAGAGAAAAACCTAAAGGCACTACGTGTGAGGAAGTACTCACATCGGGATGATAGTTGAAGCAGCTGCTTGGTCGCTTGCGCAGGTGTTGTAGCAGCAGACGATTGCAGTGCATCGTCTCGTTGTACTCAACCTCCACTGGCTGAATGTCAACTTTTCTCGACTCACAGGGACAGAGATTGTTGACAGCAACCAGAATGAGATTGGTCGAGATAACCTTCTGCACGCTGAAGGGCCTGATGGGAGAGATTTTGGGTCAGTAAAACTGAGACAAGAAGCCACGTAGAGGACAAACTTATAAACACGTACAGACATAGATACGCCGGTGGCCACATGGAAAACGAAACCGGAAGACCCCGAGCACGTTCGTGGTGATCCACAGCTTCACCCACATCCGTGAAGATGTGGACCATCACGACAGCGCCCAGATCGTGCGTCGTTTTCCTGTTGCTTTTCAGTCGGGGCGTGGCCGCCGCAAGCAGGCGGAGTCCGGTAACGCAATATATATATATATATATATATATATATATATATATATATATATATATATCACATAATGCATTCCAACAGCAAGGAATCGAACCTCGTACATTATGCGCGGTAGCTTGGTACGCTGATCATTCGGATGTGCAGACCATAACAGGGAAATGACTATTCGATTACTAGTAAACAAAAACCCTTCTTCTCACGTCACATTTGTGTTCATATGCCTCCGTGTCGAGACAGTATGTTTGGTTAAGTTGCTGACCACTGGGTAATGTGAGCCTGATGGGATCTGACCAGTCTAGACCCCGTTGCTCATGAACGTGCGATGAAACAGTCATTTCCCTATTATGAGCGGCATAATCCACACTGGTCAGAGTACTAAGCTACCACGCAAATGGAATGAGGTTCGAATCCTTGCTGTTGGAAGCCATCATGCGTTCAATGAAACAGCGTTAATGAGTAGTACATCGGTGTGTGTGTGTGTGTGTGTGTGTATGTATATATATATATATATATATATATATATATATATATATATATATATATATATATATATATATATATATATATATATATATATGTGAAATCGCACTTCAGTAGTTCATACAACACTGTTTATCATGCAATTTTTCTAAGCATGTGGCACGACGTGTTTCGTGGGGGCAATCCACCTCATCAGGTGCCAGTACTTAAAGTTATTTAAATCCCAACATCACACTTGGTTCCCGCCGTACAACATCAATCTTTCTCGGCCAAGCACTGTCTTCTAGGCCAAGGAGACAGTGCTTGGCCTAGAAAGACTGCTATTGTACGACGGGAACCAAGTGTGATGCTGGGATTTAAATAACTTTGTTAACTACTGGCACCTGATGAGGTGGATTGTCTCCACGAAGCACGTCGTGCCACATGTATAGAAAAATTACATTTCAAATAAATTTGTATGAACTCCTACTGAAGTGCGATTTCACCTTCATGATATCACGAACAAGTGTGATCATCATATATATATATATATATATATATATATATATATATATATATATATATATATATGATATACTTTGACGCTGTCTCCCGCGTTAGCGAGGTAGCGCAAGGAAACAGACGAAAGAATGGCCCAACCCACCCACATACACATGTATATACATACAAGCCCACACACGCACATATACATACCTATACATTTCAACGTATACATAAATATATACATACACAGACATATATACACATGTACATACTTCATACTGTCTGCCTTTATTCATTCCCATCGTCACCCCGCCACACACGAAATGACACCCCCCTCCCCCCGCACGCGCGCGAGGTAGCGCTAGGAAAAGACAACAAAGGCCGCATTCGTTCACACTCAATCTCTAGCTGTCATGCATAATGCACCGAACCCACAGCTCCCTTTCCATATCCAAGCACCACAAAACTTTCCATGGTTTACCCCAGACGCTTCACATGCCCTGGTTCAATCCAATGATATCACGTCGACCCCGGTATACCACATCGTTCCAGTTCACTCTATTCCTAGCATGCCTTTCACTTTCCTGCATGTTCAGGCCCCGATCGCTCAAAATCTTTTTCACTCCATCCTTCCACCTCCAATTTGGTCTCTCACTTCTCGTTCCCTCCACCGCTGACACATATATTCTCTTTCTCAATCTTTCCTCACACATTCTCTCCCTGTGACCAAACCATTTCAATACACCCTCTTCTGCTCTCTCAACCACACTCTTTTTATTACCACATCTCTCTTACCCTTTCATTACTTACTCAATCAAACCACCTCACACCACATATTGTCCTCAAACATCTCATTTCCAGCACATCCACCCTCCTCTGCACAACCCTATTTTTAGCCCACGCCTCGCAACCACATACCATTGTTGGAACCACTATTCCTTCAAACATACCCATTTTTGCTTTCAGAGATAATGTTCTCGCCTTCCACACATTCTTCAACGCTCCCAGAACTTTCGCCCCCTCCCCCACCCTGTGACTCACATCCGCTTCCATGGTTCCATCCACTGCCAAATCCACTCACACATATCTGAAACACTTCACCTCCTCTAGTTTCTCTCCATTCAAACTTACCTCCCAATTGATTTGTCCCTCAACCCTACTGTACCTAATAACCTTGCTCTATTCACATTTACTCTCAGCTTTCTTCTTTCACACACTTTACCAAACTCAGTCTGCAGTTTCTCACCCGAATCAGCCACCAGCGTTGTATCATCAGCGAACAACAACTGACTCACTTCCCAAGCCCTCCTATCCACAACAGACTCCAAAACTCTTGCATTCACCTCCCTAACAACCCCATCCATAAACAAATTAAACAACCATGGAGACATCACGCACCCCTGCCACAATCCGACATTCACTGAGAACCAATCATTTTCCTCTCTTCCTACTCGTACAAATGCCTTACATCCTCGTTAAAAACTTTTCAATGCTTCTAGCAACTTGCCTCCCAAACCATATACTCTTAATACCTTCCACAGAGCATCTCTATCAACTCTTAACATATGCCTTCTCTAGATCCATAAAGGCTACATACAAATCCATTTGTTTTTCTAAGTATTTCTCACATACATTCTTCAAAGCAAACACCTGAACCACACATCCTCTACCACTTCTGAAACCACACTGCTCTTCCCCGATCTGCTGCTCTGTACATGCCATCACCCTCTCAATCAATACCCTCCCATATAATTTCCCAGGAATACTCGACAAACTTATACCTCTCTAATCTGAACACCCACGTTTATCCCCTTTGCCTTTGTACAATGGCACTATGCATGCATTCCGCCAATCCTCAGGCAATTCACCATGAGCCAAACATACACTGAATATCCTCACCAACCAGTCAACAACACAGTCACCCCCTTTCTGAATAAATTCCACTGCAATACCATCCAAACCTGCTGTCTTGCCGGCTTTCATCTTCCGCAAAGCTTTTACTACTTCTTCTCTTTTTACCAAATCATTCTCCATTCGCAATCTTATTTGTTCGTTTCACACATCCTTATTTCCTTTGTCGACCGCTAAGATACCCTTATTATTCATCACTGACAATCATGAATTATATTCAGCAATAAATATCGTTCTGTGACTACAGTTCCACACCATCTAACAGAGATTCCCTTTTAACATTAATCTGTCTCTAAACACTTGAATATTCCCATCATCACCACTCATCAGATTCTTCCTGTAAGTCCTCATTGAGAGTCTTTCCAGCCTTGCCTTATACTCTTACTCACCGAAATTAACCCTCTAGCTACCAAGGTTCTTTACCAGTCATTAACTCTCTTCCTTAAACTAACAACAGTTATCTCTCCGGTCACTATAAAGCTGTCTTGCTACTCGCTTGAATTCTCCTCTACCACTCCGGTCAAAACTTTTCTTCCTTTATCTTTACCACCGAGACCAACACCAACAAACGTTTTCCCTGTCTTCAACACCGAATTGACCTTCAGCTCCCATCCCGATCACCAGTATTCCCCAACCAACTTCCAAAACCTACCCTAGCCTCTCACTGAGGATTCTACCCTAGCCTCTCACTGAGGATTCTACCCTAGCCTCTCACTGAGGATTCTACCCTAGCTTCTCACTGAGGATTCTACCCTAGCCTCTCACTGAGGATTCTACCCTAGCCTCTCACTGAGGATTCTACCCTAGCCTCTCACTGAGGATTCTACCCTAGCTTCTCACTAAGGATTCTGCCCTAGCCTCTCACTGAGGATTCTACCCTAGCCTCTCACTGAGGATTTTACCCTAGCTTCTCAATGAGGATTCTACCCTAGCCTCTCACTGAGGATTCTACCCTAGCTTCTCACTGAGGATTCTACCCTAGCTTCTCACTGAGGAATCTACCCTAGCTTCTCACTAGGATTCTACCCTAGCCTCTCACTGAGGATTCTACCCTAGCTTCTCACTGAGGAATCTACCCTAGCTTCTCACTAGGATTCTACCCTAGCCTCTCACTGAGGATTCTACCCTAGCTTCTCACTGAGGAATCTACCCTAGCTTCTCACTGAGGATTCTACCCTAGCCTCTCACTCAGGATTCTACCCTAGCTTCTCACTGAGGATTCTACCCTAGCTTCTCATTGAGGATTCTACCCTAGCCTCTCACTGAGGATTCTACCCTAGCTTCTCACTGAGGATTCTACCCTAGCTTCCCACTGAAGATTCTACCCTAGCTTCTCACTAAGGATTCTACCCTAGCCTCTCACTGAGGATTCTACCTTAGCCTCTCACTGCGGATTCTATAATAGCCTCTCACTGAGGATTCTACCCTAGCCTCTCACTGAAGATTCTACCCTACTTCTCACTGAGGATTCTACCCTAGCCTCTCACTGAGGATTCTACCCTAGCCTTTCACTGAAGATTCTACCCTAGCCTCTCACTCAAGATTCTACCCTAGCTTCTCACTGAGGATTCTACCCTAGCCTCTCACTGAGGATTCTACCCTAGCCTTTCACTGAAAATTCTACCCTAGCCTCTCACTCAAGATTCTACCCTAGCTTCTCACTGAGGATTCTACCCTAGCCTCTCACTGAGGATTCTACCCTAGCTTCTCACTGAGGATTCTACCCTAGCTTCTCACTGAGGATTCTACCCTAGCCTCTCACTGAGGATTCTACCCCAGCTCACTGAGGATTCTACCCTAGCTTCTCACTGAAGATTCTACCCTAGCTTCTCACTAAGGATTCTACCCTAGCCTCTCACTGAGGATTCTAATTTAGCCTCTCACTGAGGATTCTACCCTAGCCTTTCACTGAGGATTCTACCCTAGCCTCTCACTGAAGATTCTACCCTACTTCTCACTGAGGATTCTACCCTAGCCTCTCACTGAGGATTCTACCCTAGCCTTTCACTGAAGATTCTACCCTAGCCTCTCACTCAAGATTCTACCCTAGCTTCTCACTGAGGATTCTACCCTAGCCTCTCACTGAGGATTCTACCCTAGCCTTTCACTGAAGATTCTACCCTAGCCTCTCACTCAAGATTCTACCCTAGCTTCTCACTGAGGATTCTACCCTAGCCTCTCACTGAAGATTCTACCCTAGCTTCTCACTGAGGATTCTACCCCAGCCTCTCACTGAGGATTCTACCCTAGCCTCTCACTGAAGATTCTACCCTAGCCTCTCACTGAGGATTCTACCCTAGCCTCTCACTGAGGATTCTACCCTAGCCTCTCACTGAAGATTCTACCCTAGCCTCTCACTGAGGATTCTACCCTAGCCTCTCACTGAGGATTTTACCCTAGCTTCTCAATGAGGATTCTACCCTAGCCTCTCACTGAGGATTCTACCCTAGCTTCTCACTGAGGATTCTACCCTAGCTTCTCACTGAGGAATCTACCCTAGCTTCTCACTAGGATTCTACCCTAGCCTCTCACTGAGGATTCTACCCTAGCTTCTCACTGAGGAATCTACCCTAGCTTCTCACTAGGATTCTACCCTAGCCTCTCACTGAGGATTCTACCCTAGCTTCTCACTGAGGAATCTACCCTAGCTTCTCACTGAGGATTCTACCCTAGCCTCTCACTCAGGATTCTACCCTAGTTTCTCACTGAGGATTCTACCCTAGCTTCTCACTGAGGATTCTACCCTAGCCTCTCACTGAGGATTCTACCCTAGCTTCTCACTGAGGATTCTACCCTAGCTTCTCACTGAAGATTCTACCCTAGCTTCTCACTAAGGATTCTACCCTAGCCTCTCACTGAGGATTCTACCTTAGCCTCTCACTGCGGATTCTACCATAGCCTCTCACTGAGGATTCTACCCTAGCCTCTCACTGAAGATTCTACCCTAATTCTCACTGAGGATTCTACCCTAGCCTCTCACTGAGGATTCTACCCTAGCCTTTCACTGAAGATTCTACCCTAGCCTCTCACTCAAGATTCTACCCTAGCTTCTCACTGAGGATTCTACCCTAGCCTCTCACTGAGGATTCTACCCTAGCCTTTCACTGAAGATTCTACCCTAGCCTCTCACTCAAGATTCTACCCTAGCTTCTCACTGAGGATTCTACCCTAGCCTCTCACTGAAGATTCTACCCTAGCTTCTCACTGAGGATTCTACCCCAGCCTCTCACTGAGGATTCTACCCTAGCCTCTCACTGAAGATTCTACCCTAGCCTCTCACTGAGGATTCTACCCTAGCCTCTCACTGAGGATTCTACCCTAGCCTCTCACTGAAGATTCTACCCTAGCCTCTCACTGAGGATTCTACCCTAGCCTCTCACTGAGGATTTTACCCTAGCTTCTCAATGAGGATTCTACCCTAGCCTCTCACTGAGGATTCTACCCTAGCTTCTCACTGAGGATTCTACCCTAGCTTCTCACTGAGGAATCTACCCTAGCTTCTCACTAGGATTCTACCCTAGCCTCTCACTGAGGATTCTACCCTAGCTTCTCACTGAGGAATCTACCCTAGCTTCTCACTAGGATTCTACCCTAGCCTCTCACTGAGGATTCTACCCTAGCTTCTCACTGAGGAATCTACCCTAGCTTCTCACTGAGGATTCTACCCTAGCCTCTCACTCAGAATTCTACCCTAGTTTCTCACTGAGGATTCTACCCTAGCTTCTCACTGAGGATTCTACCCTAGCCTCTCACTGAGGATTCTACCCTAGCTTCTCACTGAGGATTCTACCCTAGCTTCTCACTGAAGATTCTACCCTAGCTTCTCACTAAGGATTCTACCCTAGCCTCTCACTGAGGATTCTACCTTAGCCTCTCACTGCGGATTCTACCATAGCCTCTCACTGAGGATTCTACCCTAGCCTCTCACTGAAGATTCTACCCTACTTCTCACTGAGGATTCTACCCTAGCCTCTCACTGAGGATTCTACCCTAGCCTTTCACTGAAGATTCTACCCTAGCCTCTCACTCAAGATTCTACCCTAGCTTCTCACTGAGGATTCTACCCTAGCCTCTCACTGAGGATTCTACCCTAGCCTTTCACTGAAAATTCTACCCTAGCCTCTCACTCAAGATTCTACCCTAGCTTCTCACTGAGGATTCTACCCTAGCCTCTCACTGAGGATTCTACCCTAGCTTCTCACTGAGGATTCTACCCTAGCTTCTCACTGAGGATTCTACCCTAGCCTCTCACTGAGGATTCTACCCCAGCTCACTGAGGATTCTACCCTAGCTTCTCACTGAAGATTCTACCCTAGCTTCTCACTAAGGATTCTACCCTAGCCTCTCACTGAGGATTCTACCTTAGCCTCTCACTGAGGATTCTATCCTAGCCTCTCACTGAGGATTCTACCCTAGCCTGTCACTGAAGATTCTACCCTACTTCTCACTGAGGATTCTACCCTAGCCTCTCACTGAGGATTCTACCCTAGCCTTTCACTGAAGATTCTACCCTAGCCTCTCACTCAAGATTCTACCCTAGCTTCTCACTGAGGATTCTACCCTAGCCTCTCACTGAGGATTCTACCCTAGCCTTTCACTGAAGATTCTACCCTAGCCTTTCACTCAAGATTCTACCCTAGCTTCTCACTGAGGATTCTACCCTAGCCTCTCACTGAAGATTCTACCCTAGCTTCTCACTGAGGATTCTACCCCAGCCTCTCACTGAGGATTCTACCCTAGCCTCTCACTGAAGATTCTACCCTAGCCTCTCACTGAGGATTCTACCCTAGCCTCTCACTGAGGATTCTACCCTAGCCTCTCACTGAAGATTCTACCCTAGCCTCTCACTGAGGATTCTACCCTAGCCTCTCACTGAGGATTCTACCCTAGCCTCTCACTGAAGATTCCCCCAACTGCTTACCTGCCGCAGCCGTTCTGGTGGCAGTTGGAGAGCTTTCCCTTCACCGGCTTGTAGTCACCCTCTTGCAGTAACTTTTGATTCTGCAACTTGTACAGGTAAACCTCCTTGTCGCATGGCCGAGGGTGGGTCTTGTTGATGTAAGCCAGCTGCAAAGACGCACCACCTTGTAAGATGTCTGTCATTATCAACCGAACACTTGGGAGAAAATGTCATTATGTGTATAATTCGAGGATACTTTCTTAATGCTTCAAAAACTTTCGAGTATATAAAGTAACTTCTAATGTACTACTTCGGATACAGGGTCAGTGCTAGCGTAATGTCTGGGATGGGGTGTTCTAATACAGCGTTGAAGTGTGTAAATGACGTCACAGTGTAACGCCTAGGGTCATTAGACTGTGTGACATTATCACTCGTCTTAACTACGTGTTTCACTGTAGCTGCCGACTGCTGCTGTGCGAGAAATAGAACTCATCGGTTCAGCCGCGAGGGCAAGGGATCAACTGATCTCACTATTTGTAACCAAAACATGATTGAATGGACAAATTAGTTTCCGATCATATTTCATTATCTGAAGAAACACTATGTTGTAACGTCCTGAAGGAATGTCTTCAGCGTCAAAGATTTTGTTGTATGCTAAGAATCTAATCTTTCATATCTGGAGCGCGTTTGTAAAATCTAGGAATGGATCATAACATTTTTGTTTTAGGAATTGGTAGTAAAAGAGAATTCTGAATGAGAGATTATAATGGATGTTGTTAACTTTATCTATTGACGAACAATGGTTGTGAGCAATTAACTTACGCATACTACAGTCTGAGCACACATTAATATCAGGTTTGATAGAAAGAAAAGAAAAATTACGTTATACCTTAAGGTTTCAGGCACGACAACCATTACACAAGAATATACTGATTTCAATTAACTATTTTCATCGCAAAAACCTTGCCAGGTTTATCATATTCCGAATTTTCGTCTAAGTAGAAAAGCGCATTATGTGTGCCAGAGCGAAAACAATCAAACGACATATAGATTCACTGGTCGAGTCACATGAGAGAGATTCAATAAACAGAACGCATGACAGGCGCGAATGCCCAACTTAATGCAAGTCGGTATAGAGTGGGGGAGACTGTAAAGCCAGGGTATCGAACTGTGAGAATGATTTCTACCGTAGATACTCCAAGATTCTTACAGTCTTTCCCCTTCGTTACTCAAGGTTACTTCTACTTCCTAACTACTGCCCGAGAGAACTAATTTAAGAATATCAGGAATGTCTCGAGAAATAAAGGGAAAACTAATGTTAAATATCAGGAGCAGGACATAAGGAAAAGGGAGTTTATGGGACAAAAAATAACATACCAGGGCTTAGTCAAACATGCAGGGTGAAAGAATATATATATATATGCACGGTACAAGATGAAGGTGAAGGGAGTTCAAAAAAGAGAGGATCAAATCATCCAAACGCTGACGCCTTGAGCAAATCAAAAACTCGCAAGACCAGGTAGCGCAAGGGTCTCCAGCGATGAACTACCGAGCTCTTTGTGCCAGCCATCCTCAGTGCAGTACAGCCAGCCCTGGTACGTAAATAGATGGAGTTTACATACATAGCATTAGGAGGAAAAAAAAATAATATATATATATGTAAAACCAAAAACTGAGGTTAAGCAAATGATAATGAATTTTAAAGCGGTTTTATTCGCTGAAAGCCGAAGTGCCATGCTCCCTGATACGAGCTGCTTCGCATTCGTTATCTGAGAACCCGTGCCACGTTGTGGAATGCTTCACCTATCATCTGTTACTACAGCTTTAGCAAGTCTTGGCTGTGGGGGGATATTTAGTTCAACTCATCACAGGAAAACTTTGTAACGAATATTCCGGAGAACACCGGTAGCTGTTCAAAGTAATGCACAAAATTGTTGGAGGAAAGCCATCCAGTGTTGTGGACGACGTGGCAGAACGTCTTCTCCATCAGTGAGGAGCCAGTGACTAGGGGCAGCGAATACTGAATGATGTGACGTATACCTACAGCCAGTATTGTCCGGAATCCATCTAGCGCAAGGTTAACAACACCTCGCGTCACAGATGAAAAGAAAAAAAAAAAAAAAGGGTAAAGTTTTAAAACCTCAGTCCTCTTCGAAGTAGCTCTGTCGATCTTTTTTGCGTGCAAACAGAAGTGGAGGAAATAATGAAGCCTTACCTTGTTACCGGCACGGATTAATCTGAGGCCTCAGGAAGCTTTTGTTTTTTTTATGAAACAGTGCACTAGCATACGCTGTATGGTTAATACCGTCGACCTGAACTGGTAAAGTGCTACTGGCATCGCAAGCATTATCCACATGAATGCGATGATAATAGAAATTAAGATTTTAAATAAAAAAAAGGAGAATGCTTGAAATACACACGAAGCAAATAATGCAGAGCGCAAGAAGATAAAAATGAGGGTCCAGGGAACTAAAGGAGAAGTAAGAAGAACATGTAGTTGCTTCATCACCTTCAGTGGCAGAGATACCTCCGGCAGTGGAGTCGGCGAGCCCTATAGAGTTCCGCCCCCACACACAGTTGAGTGAGGAGCGACAGAGGAGAGGAAGAGAGGGAGTCACAATTTAAGCAGACGACATCCATTTTCAATGTAAGATCATTGATGAAAATAAAAATAAAATATAGAGGATAAGAGAAAATAAATTACAAAAATGAACAGTCTACGGAAAACTGTTGGATGTACAAAAAAAGGAGTCAAAAAGACGAAGACTCTCTGTGAGTAATGGAGTTACATAAAGTGCTAGGTTATGACTGCCTGTCAACACCTCCCAACCCTCAAGCACGACGGGACTGGGCCTCAAGCACGACACTACGACCCTTGAATTCCATGGAACGGTCTCTCGGGATGATGTTCTGACCTTTAACTCGACTTATGAGGGGTCAGGCCAAAGGTCACGGTAGCTTCGTGTTCAAGTGTCGTGCTGTCGTGGCCGAGCACGAGAGGTGTACCGTCGTGCTCAAGGATGGTAAAGTCGTGTAGCCAAAGAGGTTAGCCCACGGCCAGTTAGTGGACTTAGAGTTAGAATGATTTATCATTATACTTCACAGACAGGTCCTTAACACATGCATGCAATCATATACGAACACACACTTACATATACTCATATATTTACACAGACACACACAAACATCATACATAAACCTAAGAAGCTGTTTGATAGCAGAGAATGTTCAAGAGATGGGGCCCCGCGAGTGTAAAGCGCCCTCCCCGTACACCACAAACAAATAATTACAAATACGTAATTACACACAAAGCCCCAACAGCACCACAAAGAGGGCAGGAATGTTAGGATTCGTTAATTTCATACAAAAAGAATGTACTGAAGCATTGATGGAGTAATAGCAAGTGGTAAAGAGCTAGAATTCAAGGACCGTATGAAGAAAAGAGCACCTGATATTGTTGGAGTCGTGGAAACAGCCGATTTATAAAATTAAGATCTCGTCTGTTCTACACGGAGAAGTACATGATATTACGGCGGGAAAGAGAAGGCAAAGGAGGGCAAAAGTTGGCCCTCTTTGTGAAAGATAACCTGAACTTTCTAGAAATAGTAAAGGATGGTCTATGCAGACAATTCATATTGAGAAAAATAACTAACTATGAGATCATAGCGGTGTTAACATTACATAATCCTCCAAAACACCTGTAACGATCAAGAATAAATTTACAGTGATAACAACGAAGGAATACAATCAGGATGGTACATGAAGCTGTAAAATACACTTCTCAGGGATGGTGAAGTACTGGTAATGGGGGAATTCAATTATAAAAAGACAGACTAGGGAAATTTGGACTCTCATGGTGATAGAGAGTCATGAAGGCAAGTTTTTATAGCGAATATGGGTAAATTTCCTGTACCAACATGACCATGAGCAGACTAGGATGCGTGGGATTGATAAACCAACACTGCTAGATCTTATCTTCGCACATACTGGCATGGACATGGAGCATATCATATATGATATACCAATCGAGAAAAAAAAAAATCAAGCAAATAATTTCGAAGATGAGGACATTAATAGAGCAAAGATGAGATAAGAAATAAAGACGAGGTAGAATGGGGGAAACTATACCAACCTCAGAAACATGTATGGAAACATTTACTAGCAAATGAAGTTTTGTCATTAAGAACCTGAGCACTGCAATGAGAGAGGTTCAGTGAAATTCAAAGGGAAGGAATGAGAACATGGGGACCTCTAGCTCAATTACGGAGGGAATGGTAAGTAAGGGGAAAGAATGGTTTAAAAAATGACGTCAAAAAACAAAGGAGCTCCGCGCTCTACAGTGACGAAGATGCAGGGGCCACTCCAGTTATTTGTAAGGTATCAGAAAACAAGGAACCAGTATACCAGGATAACAAAGGAGGAACAATGAACTTTGAAGAAAATATTGTGGAAAAGTAAAGTGAAAATCCGAAACGTTTCCATAAACTCATCTGGAGTCGGCTGTGAATTAGAGAGCAGCTAATGAAGCAAAAGGGAATCCTAGAGAAAAAATTGACAAAAGGATGATGTAACAGAGTTATCACAGTGGAAAATATTATGACCTCATCATGAGTGACATAGGAGAGGGAGGAGAACACTTAAGGAGACAAACTGTTTGCTGGGAAATCTTAGAATAACTTTCAAGGATAAAGAAATATTTAGCAAGCCACTCATCCCCCACATAAAAGCTAAAACTAGAATATGCTCTTCTTCTAAAGAAACACAAATACTTGATAGAAAACGTCCAAAGAAGGGTAACGAGGTTGGTATTAGTATCAAGAGGTGTGAGTACAGTGAAAAGCTAAAGGCTTCAAAGTCGTTCGCCTTGGAAGGAAGAAAAGCGAATGGTGATCTGATCACAGCCTTTAAGTTTTTAAAACGGATCGATGACGCAGACATTGAACGGTTCTTCTGAATATGCAGGCTTAGAGCAACCAGACGACATAACGTGAAAATTCAGCTAGGAACTTATTACAGAAAGACTAAAAAGAGTACATTTGTTGCACAAGAGTAGTGGATGAACGGAAAAGAATGTCTGATGATATGGTCAATGCAGACAGCATTCAGCAATTTCAGAAGCTGTGTAGGGAGAGAACGTTCAAGATATGGGGCACCACGTAAAACCACCTTTTCATACAAAAAAAATATGTAATCACACACACACACGCATATGTGCTGAAAGTGTGTGTTGATACACTAGAAAAACATCTTGATACCTAATTCAAAATGTCACTGGAGATATGCAAAGTGCCGGGAGGGGTTGGTGGGGTGCCATACCTGTCTATAAGAAAAAGCACCATGAACAGGCACTGACCTATCGATCTCAGTGATGAGTGTGTTCTCTAAGGTTTTGGAAAAGACAGTTTGGGAAGGCAAAGGGATGGCTTTCAACAACAAACCTCTCAGACTTCTACTAAAGAGTGAGCTCTGTCTTAGACAAAAAAGAAGAAAGGTTGGATTGTCTATAACCGGCTTGCCAGAGAACATTTGACAATGAGCCGCATGGAAGGCTTATCAAGAACTTTGGTCATCGGGCGGGGAAACTCCTCTTATGGATAGTCCGTAGATTATCTCAAAGAAGGGAATAACGGACGCACGTCAGAGGAGCCCTCTCAAAGCAGCTTAAGATCACTAGAGGAATGCCACAGGGTTTTGTTCTGGGACCATAACTCTTCTTGATCTACGTAAATGACTCGTCTGAAAGTATGGTCTACTTCTTACTATGTTTGCAGATGATACAGAGGTTATGAGTGAAGTGAAAAAGCGCCCAGGATTGTATCACCTTACAAGGGGACCTTGACAAACTACAAAGTTGGTCTGATACATGGTTGATGAAGTTCAATCTGAGAAAATGTAAATAATGCGAATGGGTCACAGTTAAAGAAAGCCTCGACATGATTATCTAGCAGGAAACAAGATACAGGAATCAATGCATAAGAAAGAGTTGTGAGTTGACATCGTCCCAGCCAGTCGCCAGAGTCTCACCTTAGGAGAATAGTTAAAAAGACCAACTGTTTGCTACCAAATATCAGAATAGCTAGTATATGCTTCTTAAAAGTCTGATCACCGAATCTAAAAAAGCACAGAGAACATTGGAGAAGGTCCAGAGAAGAGCAAAAGAGAAGGTACCAAAATTAAGAGGGGTGATTTGCACGGAAAAGGTAGAGGCTTTAAATTCTGTCTACCTTGGAAGAGAGAAGAGTGAGGGATGACCTGATCACAGCCTTTAAATCTTTAAAACAAATCGATTATGTAGAAAGACGTAGAGACAGGACAACCAGAGAGCATAGAATGTTGTTAAACAAGAGACTTATTAAAAAAGATGTAAAAATTACTTTTATAGTATAAGAGTAGTGGATAACTGGAAGAAAACGACTGAAGACACGGTTACTGCAGACAGCATACATGATTTTAAGTTGTATGTTCAAGGATGGGGCCCCCACAAGTGTAAACCCCTCATCGTCCAGAACAAATAGGTTATTACAAACATTACACACACACACACAATGTACACAAAACACACAAATATAAGCATTGCAACCCAAATATACAGATATATACTTATGTATACGGACAAATGCACACATTTTTACGTATTACACATTCATATGGACATAGAAAAATGCTCGCATATACAGTAGCATACATAGATAAAGATACACGCATACACATACATTTACAGAAACGCACATACATAAATATGTGAACACACAATACACATACACAGAAAAGCATACGAACATGCAAAAGAACACATGAAGTGTACCTACACACACACACACACACACACACACACACACACACACACACACACACACATATACTGACACATAAGCTCTCATGCACATATACACCTACAGATCTACGGAGAATAGCACATAAGCAAACGCACACAGAAAAAACTAAAAAACAAAAAAGCAAACACATGCACACACAAACATTCACATAGAAGTACACGCACTAATAAATAAATACATACACATACGAACATAAACACAAACAAACGCATATAAACAAGCAACACCTTCCGCAGACCACAGTAACAATGACCCTTCATATGCAGACAACATGTTAACCACATCACTGCTGCCAGACATTACCCAAACATCAACAAATATGCAACACTACATCTCACAATCAGAACACTGGCTCACCCGAAACAGATTATCCATATCGCCAAAGAAATCTACCGTCAGCCTTTTTAATCTCTGACAGACACGAATCTATATCACATCCTCTTGTCATCCTAAACTGTCCATCACTTCCATTCAATAAAACTGCATCCATACCGGACATCACAAAAGACATAAGCAAGACATTTACTCCCAAAGTCACATCCAACAACAAAAAAGGCCATAAGCAAAACAAAACGTTCATAGAACACTCTCTGGTACAAGGTTTGGACAAGAAAACAAGTCTTGTAGTAATTCATCTGTACCACTCTAGACAACGCTTTATCGCTTTTCTGATATCTTCCACCATCACAAACAGCCTCGGAGAGACCTAGTGATCTTTTGCTGTTTGATTTTCATTGTATTCCTTTACATTCAACTGCTTGGTCATCCAACCTGTGAAAAACTGATTTTACAAAAGCACAAAGCAAACAAAACAGAGCACTCAGAATAATTACCGGCTGCATGGCAACAGTAAACATTCAACACTTGCGTACTGAGACAAAAGATCCCTCCAGGAATGACAGCTCAATATGCTGGACACTTAGCTCTTGCAAAAGCTCTACGATTCTAGATCATGAGCATCCAAACCATTCTATAACCAGCCACCAGCCCCCAAAGGGAAATCATACACTGACTCCTGCTTCACATTTAACAAAAACACGAATATGACAAAACATATACACACGGAAAGGCGCAAACAAGCTCTAAAACATCCTCCTAACCTAATCCTGAACACCATCCCACAAGCCATGCACCCATCTTAAGCTAAGTTCCCCAAACACATACAAGCTACACTTTCTCATCTACATTCTGGACACAACATTCTTCCAAAATAGATGCAATTTCAACAGTATCACAAGACATATAATGCCCAAGAAGCACTGGAGACTGAAAACTTACCCCTCATACCTTGATATACTTGTGGATGATGCCAAGATCATGAGCGAAGTAAAGAATCACACACAAGGGGACACATACAAACTTTAAAGTTGATGTGATAACGGGTAATGAAATTTAAACCGAATATGTGAAAACTAATGAGGACTGAACATGATGATCTAAGAGCGTTATATGAAAGTTAGAGACCAATAACCAACATATAAAGTTCTGTAAATTTGGTTTGAGGAAGTGAGAGAGTTATACGGCATAGTGAACGTCAATATGAAAGTGTAAACCCGAGGAAGTTTTACAGTTGCGTTACAAGCAAGAGAGTCATTACCCAGTCAATTGTTTCACTGATTACGGAAAACGGTGACTTGGTTCAAGACAACGAAACCATGATAAATATCTTCAATAAATTACTTTCATCCAGTTTCATTGCTATGAGGAGAGAACGTTCGGCAACAAACGGTCATAAAGTTGAAGACAGACCATCAGCGATAAGCGAAATGAAAATAAATAAATCGGCAGGTCCTGATAACCTTTATCCAAGGACAATCAGACAGGTGAAAAATGAGATAGTTAAGCCCTTGAATACTCTTCCAAGAATTCACTGCTACGAGAAAAGTTCCAGATGAATGGAAATTTGTTAATGTGACAATGATATTCAAAAAAGGTAGTAAGTCACCGCTTGGAAATTATCGTCTAGTTAGCTTAACGTCTGTAGTTGGAAAACTTATGAAGATCATTATTCGAGATAAAATTGTAAACCAATTACGGAATCATCACTGGATAAAGGATTTTTCAGGATGGTTTTCGACGAAATCGCTCGCCTGAAAAATCAGCTTGATTTCATGATATAATCAACATGATAAAGGCAAAAAGTTGATCATTTCTTTGGATTTGAAAAAAAAAACATTCGATAAGGTTCCGTATCAAAAGTTACATGCAAACATCAAGTCACATTGCTTTGATGAAGTTTTACTTTGGTTGGTAGGAAACTGGTTGACCGGCCTTAAAAAGAAGAAAAAAAAAAGTGATTAACGGTTAAATGGAGTGCCACAAGGATCAGTCTTGGGACTGGATCTCTTTTTCATCTACGTCAACGATACTGATAATGGGCTACACTGCAAGATATCAAAATCTGTCGATAATACAAAACTGGGAAATGTCTGTCCGTCTTCAGCTTCAAACTGACATACATAAACTGATGGTTTGGGCTCATAGGTGGCAAATGAATTTTGATACCGATAACCGCAGTTTTGCGTATCAATAAAAGCTGAATGGCAAGCTACAGTATGAAGTGCATTAAACTGCAGAAGGTAAACGAGGAAAAAGACCTTGGGCGTAATAATCTATGGTGAACTAAAACCAAATAAGCATTAATGGCACAGAAGCAGCGAAACGAACGAACAAAATTCTTGGATTCATAGGTAGGGAATCACCCTTACTCTTTGCCATTCATAGGTTCGTTCCCATCTTGAATACTGAGCTAGGTTTGGTCATCCTACCTTAAAAAGAGGACATACAGACAGAATGGAGAGAGCACAGTGTGGAGCTACCGAGCTACCAGAGCTGAGAAGCAAATCCAGTGACAGCCCACTAAACGACTTGAACCGATTCAGCTTAGAAAATATAAGATTATGAACAGATCTAACACGAGTATTCAAAATTATCAAAGGCTTTGATACGCTTGATCTATCAAGCTACTTAAGATGTGATTCGTCTAATTTCACTGGCAGGAAAGAATACAAATTCGTGGCCAAACGTCTTACCCCGAATAAGGTAAAGTGATTTTTTGTTCAAAAAGATTGATAACATATGGAACGATTTGCCAGTTAGAGGGGTTGAAAGCAGTACTATAAATACGTTTAAGAATAAAATCTATAAATATTTCGCTTCAAGTCTACGACCTGTAACATTTGCGCCTCCTTAGTCGCTTTAATAATTTGCAGGTAATTCTCTCCGAATTATCTATATGCCTTCTAACTTCCACCACACTAATTCGTGACTTTCTGATATCTCCTACTATCAGAAACAGCCTCAATAGGACCCAGTGGTCTGTTGCTGTTTGAATTTCTTTATATTCTTGGCATCCCATTTTAAACCAGTTTGATGATATCGACGGGTGAACAGTTCTTCGGGAAGATTCAAAGATACGTAGAACGAGCAGAGGACTTAACAAGAAATAAATAGAGAAACCTGTATATAGAGATATTAAGAACTGCTCCTTCACTATGTAAGTGTAGTGGATAAATGGAATAAGGTAAGTGATTGAAAAATCAGCTTGATTTCATGATATAATCAACATGACAAAGGCAAAAAGTTGATCATTTATTTGAATTCCCTCCCCGTACTCCACAAATAGGCAATTCCAAAGTTTATTACAGACACATAAACACACGCTCTCAAATACATATAACGCAAACACTTACGAAAAATAAACATCCATACGCATATACTCTTTCATACAGTATCATGTATACAATTACACACATACACACAAGAATACACACCTCAACATACACGTATACATTCACATACAAATGCATAGAAATGTAAATAAACCAACACCCAAACGTACGCACATACAAATATACATATAAACATACATGTATATATACGGAAAGACAGATACATATTAGCACCAATGTGCGAACATACACAAAAGTGCATAGACTCATATTTACGTATACACACATATAGATACAGACACGCGTGGACACACACCTAATAATAGTATTCATCTGGGTACAGATCTGCCAGTGTTTTGAAGCATCACTTGAAATTATTAAAGTGGGCAGCTTCTGTTTTGTGCATAGATGGGAAGCTACAAAATGGTCAAGGAAGTCGTGAGGGAATAAGAACAGTGTGAAGAACATTATGCCATATATGGACTGTTGTCAAGTCTCCTGGAAGGAGAGCTGTGGCCTGTGGGGTCTTGGAAACAGGGGTAGACGAGTTGAGAGTCCCATGTAGGTCGTCACAGAGGGGAGGAGTATACAGTAAGAAATAAGAAATGCTTGAAACATGTTGTTTTGAAGACTTGTAGTGTTTTCAACTGCTTACTGGGAAGCATATTCATATACTGGGTGTAACTAGGATTCAATGGTCGATTAGAAAACACAAACCAAAGTTGGGCCAAGTCTAAGGGTGTCAAGTCTTGTCTGTCTGTGTCACATTTCTTCTTGTCGGCATGCTCAGACGCAGTCTGGTGATTAACCATGTTACATCTTTGCTGTGTTGTATGTAATGTTCTTATGCCAAGTATTCAGTTGTTTAGTTAATCAGGACTGAATGAGGGGAAAATACGATAACTGGCTGATCTAAGAACTGCTTTACAAAGGACATGGAGGGGAATGAAAGGGACAGTATTGTAAACAACACAAAGTTGTAAAAAGAAAGCTTGGCCAAGGGCTGCAGCTCTTGGTGAAGGTATCTGAATGGGTTCTAAGAGTAAAAAATTACGCATGAATGCCAACAAAGACAGGATAACTGCACCTCAAAAATCGAGAAATCACGCAGTCTCAGGGTGTTTGCTTACTGTTTTTCGTATCGGCATTCACTAATACTAACGAAGATGATAACTGACATGGATGTCATTCTTAAAGGGATGACAAGTCGCCGAAATCGAAAAGAAAAGGGTCATGATGGGAGAGCTAGGTAAGCTTGGGTGCGTGGGTAGGAACTATGGGCCACATGACGCCACGAGAGGTTATGATAGGCTGCGGCAGGACTGTATCATGAAGAATCTTAGAAATCGACTTTTTCTTTCTTTTCTTCAGATGTGGCTGAAATAAAGGGTCTATGGGATATAGCTGTTGTAAAATGGACTGCGGGTACCTACGAGGACGTGCTTGATAAAACGACGTGGGTGATTTTGTATCGTAAGACCAGAGCAGGGAAGGGGGATGGTAGTGACGACTTTCGGGCGGTAGGAAAACGAGGCGCTCGGATGCAGAGACATGGAAGGACCAGATGCGTGGCCGGGGACAGGAATCAAGGAGTAGCATCAAAGAAAAAATAAAACTGGAGGGATAGGAGGGTATTGGTGTTATCCTATATAAGAGTAATCGGAAGACGAGTGATTCATGCTCGTAGCTCTTCTAACTTGTCTAAGAACAGAGATGGTGTCTTAGAACTATCTATATCTGGACAGAGATGATTAACAGGTACTCAGAGTCAAGTCAGACCACTCATAATGGGCGGTATTACCATCGGTTTGTCTAGATACAGAGATTTTAGTCTGCGAATCAGTGCGCTCTGCAGCAGTCTCAGGACACTGATGCTTAACGTTGTTGGCTGAAATGGGTGGACTCTTTTCCCCCCCCCCCCCAGACCCCTAACTGTCTAAGAAGTCTATTAAGTTCCTGGATTTCAGTATTAAAAGTAGGCTGGTTGTTTGAGCCTTAGGCCTATCAGCTACCTGGGTCATTAAGGCCATCACCTTCGTCAGGTGTTTGAGGATAATTCGAAGACCACATACACTCCCACTATACAAGTGGTTCATGTTTCTCTCGCACACTAAATTCATCTCTATCAGCCAGGTTATATATGTATTTCCAAGCAAACTGAGTATCTTTACCATGTACATTTGTTTAAACCAAACCATATCCATCTCTCCAAACAAACCACGTGTACTTCGCAAACCAAAACAGAACTATTACCCAAACAAATCATGTATATCTTCTAAAACAGATTATACGTATACATACCACATACCTGTACAACAGGTCATATTTACCCACCTATATTAAATGGTCATATCCATCCACCTATACGAACTGGTCATATCTACCTATCTAAACGGAATGGGCGTATCTATCCACCCATGTGAACTGGGCATATCCACCTACCTATAAGAAACGGGTATATCCACCCACCTATATGATCTAGGCATATCCACCCACCTATCCGAACTGGTCATTTCCACCCAGCTATACGGACTGGGCATATCCACTTACCTACAAAAAATGTGCATATCCACCCACCTATATGACTTGGGCATATCCATTCACCTATAAGAACTGGACATATCCACCCACCCATAAGAATTAGGAAATTCCAGTTATACACTTGGGTACATCCAACATTTATACGAAATAGGCATATTCACTTACCAATTTGAATTAAGCATAACCGTTTACTGATAAATGATTGGGAATATCCACCTATCTATATAAAATAACATATTTACATCCTCGTACAAAAAATCTTAAATCCACTTCTCAAGACTACTCCTACCGATCCAAGTGGCTTATATTACCTTGTCCATTGTTTTTAATAAAAGAAAAAAGAAAAAAATGTCACTGCTCAGCTGATTTTGCCTCCATAGCAAATCACATTAAGTTCAGCTATGTGAAGCTGAACCATGCACAGAAGACTACGACATTTGTTGTGTTGAGAACACAAGCATACCTGGATAAATGTTAACGAAGCAAAATCATAAAGACAATTATACGTACATCAAAACACAAATAACATCACATGTGTGAATACAGATTTGGCTAGTTTGCATATCTATATATACATAACGTTAGTTACTCTATCTGTAAGTAATTTTCAAAGCTCAGTATTTTCTACGTTACGAATTTTATATGAAAATACTAATAATTTTCTCAAGTGACTTAAAGAATTTTATAGAGACTAACTTTTATACAGAAAGAACATCAAAAATATAATTACAAAAGGAAAACAGGAAAAACGAATACTGGAAAAAGAATTGAGAAAATATATACTATTCCCTTTTGTACCTTGATATAAACAGATGACCAAGAAAATAAGAATCATATCTTCCGAAAAACTTAGACAATACGTGAGAGACTTCGTGCCATCATTTGTTCGACATATAAGATTTCTTGTCATGAGTGTTACGACTGCGTAAAGTCAACGTAGCAAAGGAAATCAATAATCAGCTATGATTTCTTATCGTCTTTATATAAATGGCTAAATCCAGCTTGGGGGAGTGATAAATAAGGGCTTGGAGGCTGCTCTGCTGGCGTTATTTTTTAACTACCCAGATCCAGCCAAGCACAGAAGAATAACGGCTTTAAGGCCACCTAGTGGTTAATTTCTTGCGGTGTCTTAATGACCTCCCAGACTAGGATAAGGAGCAGACACACTATGGTAGCAGCCCAGAAGCTTCTGTAGTTACGATGATGCTCTATACCTCGACCGCATTTCCCCGAAATTCTTGCATCTAAAAAAAACATCTAACGTTTCATAGCCAAGTATAAAGGAGCCAACCAACATGCTCTGTCAGGACGAGTTTCGGAGATGTTTTTCTATCTTACGGCAGATACGAGCGATGCGAATTTAAGCAATGAGCAGAATCACGCTAAGTCGTGACATGTTTGCCTTACGTGCGATTACATCACCCCAGACGAGACATGGTCGGTCTTATTAGTGCTACAGGAAGCTGGACAAGCATGTTGTTCACTAACAAAAGTCTTGGGGGGTGTTGGCAGACTTAAGCCACTGGGCTCTTTTCTCTTTTATTTTTCCCTTTTACTGCGCGGTCACGTTCGTCAAAGTCTGTCCCTAAGGGACATACCAGGAGGTTAGGAAAAAAGAATAAATCTCAAAGATTAGATAATAAAATGGAGGGGCAATAAAAAGTACGTGGGTTGTCCACCTAGTGGAGGAGACATGAACTCGGGTATTCTTAGGAGTAACGCAGTAGCCGTGTTTGGCCAGCAGAACTGAGGATTGAACGACAAATGTTCACTCCGGAATATGCCTTTCTCAAAATCCATTCACTAGAGCATGACACATACTGAATTCTCGTCTATCGTTGACACTGTAGTAAGAGCACTTGTCATAGCTGACGTACAACTGACTGAAGAATTAATTTCTTGTTCGGGTCGTGTGTCAGCAGGATGCAGTCTGAGAGATGTACTGAATTACGGGCACCGTTGCTCGTAATTTCGGTCATCATCGCTTCATAAATACGTTACATTTTTTTCTCTATGGAAACATAAAAGCATCGAGAAATCATTAGAAATTAATGAACATATATACAAAAACCATGTTTACATTGAGCTTTGCATGAAGAGTAGGGAAAAAGTGTGATAATCTACCCTAAACTGCCGAAAAAAGGCTAACTTGACGCAAAGTACTATAAAGATGACGCAGAGTATTATAAACATGAAGCAGAGTATTATACACTTGACGCAAAGTATTATAAACTTGACACAGAGCATTACAAACTTGACGCAGAGTATCATAAACATGAAACAGAGTATTATAAACTCGACGCAGAGTATCATCAACTTGACGCAGAGTATTATAAACTTGATGCAGAGTATCATAAATATGACACAATATTACAAACTTAACGCAAATAGTATAAACCTGACGCAGAGTATTACAAACATGACGCAGAGTATTATAAACATGACGCAAAGTTAGACGTAAGATTAAGAAATCTCTCACGCATTGATAGATACATATCTATCACCTTAACCTGTAAAAGTACAAATGGATCATTAAAAAGGAAAAGGAAAAATTGATCTCAAACTGAACGAAGACCAGAACCATCTGTTCGTCTTACCTCCAGTCCTGGGAACTCGCCGTCCTCCTCGTCGTACGGGTGCTCCAACTCCGAGTGGTACCTGTCCTCAGTGTTTATACCTGGAGGAGGAGGAGGAGGGAAGTGGGTGGGTATACATGGTAACTCCTTTGGTAAGGTGAGGTCCGGGCGTGTGGCCCGCTTGTGGAGAGAGAGAGAGAGAGAAGAGAGAGAGAGAGAGAGAGAGAGAGAGAGAGAGAGAGAGAGAGAGAGAGAGAGAGAGAGAGAGAGAGAGAGAGAGAGAGAGAGGCGCATTAATGAGAAACTGAGTAAACACAAAACGCGTCTAGCAGTGTGTGTGTGTGTGTGTGTGTGTGTGTGTGTGTGTGTGTGTGTGTGTGTATGCACGTGATATAAAGCATGATTTAAGTGTCTGTAATGACGAGAGTTTGTAGGGTGATCACCGGCACAAAACCTGGACATCTGAAGGATTCTAAAGATCGCGTCTTCCAAAACTAAACAGGGTAAGGATGGTGTTAAATGAAATCATGATAATCTGCGAAGTCGTGCACTTTTTTACCTGACAGGTGGCAAAGTTTGCCATATATTCCAATCTAAAATTGTCTTATGCACGCAGGGAAACTTGCCATTTCTGACATGACGGGAAGAAAATCCTCATCCAGGGAGATATTAGGGTACCAAGAAGTTCTTCCCAGATTCTGGAAGTAGGGGGGTTGTGTTCACCATTGTGTGTAAGTCTCATCAAACTCATCTACAACAGGGGAATAAAAGACAGCAACCAAAACTTAAAAGAAGAGCCACGAATTTATTTTTCTCAGCTGGTACCAAGAACGTCTCCTTCAGGATGATGATCGTTCTCCTGTAGACGGGGTTGTCGAAACTGAGCAGAGTAAATCCTTGGCTCTTGCTTTCCGTTTTCGTTGCTGCCTATTATACATTTGTCCCTGTGGATTACACACTAATCTAAAGTAAACAAAAATTAATGAAGGAGGGATGGACTAAAGTATCGTAAGGACTGAATAATGAAAACTGTCTTACATTTGCCTAATAACTTATAATTACACCCTGAAACATAAAGTATGATATAATGACTCTTGATATTAGGCAATTTTACGAAAGGCAAACTATTTCGGTTTAAGTCTGCATATCTCTTTTCTTGTATATCTTTGGAGTTTGTGTAGGAGTGTGTATATATCTATATGTGCATGGGTCTCTTTCCTGTGATCTCATGAAAAAAAAGAGAAAAGAAACATAATCATTATATCAGGAAGGGTTAGTTCATGTCTTACACTTCAACTAGCATGATGAAAATGTAATTGTAATCCCATCATTATCCTATGATATGATGGTTCGTAGTGAGAGAACAGTTTTATCAGCGAACACCCATCATACACAGTAGGGAGTGATCATACGTTTGTTTCCATGCAAACACGAACGCAAATGTTACATCAACTCCAACACTAAGGTTAGTTACGTAAGCTGAGAACACGTTATCCATGGAGGTAAAAGACTGGTACATATTTGTCCCTGTGACGCGTCGTCGTGAATTTACAAATAGAATTTGTCCTTTTGAAGGATATGAACCTTGTGTTAGCGGATGGATATACTTTTTTGCCCAGATGTGAAAATCAGGAAATATATCAATTGAAAATATGCATTTACGAAAATGAATACAAACATCCTTTAAGGGGAATGTTCAGGTTAATTTTACGGGAATGCAACCCGTGAGACCTCCACGGTTAAGATTAGTGGAACGTTAGTATCTCACTCAAGCAACATATAATCATCTAGGGTAGTAACCAGAGACATTCAGGCCATTAATCTTTTGTTCACAATTACTCAAGTGTTCACAAGCATGAAAACATGTTCACAGGCATGAAAACAGAGTATGGGTTCCTCAAAATCAAGGATCACTACAAGAAAAAAAAACACCAGTTCACAAAACCATCCGTATTAAGACCACATCCAGGACCAGTCTCTCCTGATCTGTGAGGCAAGTGCAGCACAAAGGAGGGTGTGTTAAAACAAACACCATCCACGACACACAACGACCGTGGTTAAGGCTCTTACAAGTCTTCGTGCAGACCTGCAGCCGCCATCACCAACCACAACATAAAGAACATTGGCGTTAATCAACTTTGGTTTTGACGCGTCCTACAAATGGAAAAGGGGAATGGGTGGAAACTTGGCCATCTTCTTTGCCGACTCTTGATCAAATTACGATAAGAAATTAGTTTGAGTGGAAGTGGTGTCAGATTTTGCTCTGAAATCAGATCTATTTATTCAAAATTGAATTAATCTCTTCTCTTTTTAAATTATCCCTGCCAGGTCCCACCTTCCCATTTGCAGGTTTGACTGTCAGTTGTCTTTACTTCACAAGGTGAATCATCCAAGTATAGGGTTTCCAAAACAGATGCATCGTATCACGTTGATGTGGACAATTAGGGTCAGTCAAATGTGCTTCCATTACACTCCACTGCACCACCGCTGGGGGAAATCTAAAAGGGTCAAAAGGGTCAAGCCAAAAAGGAAGCAGCTTCCATCTACCGTCAATATCATAGTACAATCCCTCGAGAACATCCGAATATTCGTCTAGTATGTCCTCGTCCAACACTCCGTCGGGACTCTCCAAGTCGGTGCTTCCTGCATTGGTGAGAGACGCACGAGTGAGACTCCATGCATATCATCACTACAGAGACAAACCTGAGCCTTATAATCATCTAGTTATGAGGAAGGTATATAAGTATGGATTACCTTTAATATGAGTTCAAGACAAAGTGGAGTAAGCAAGATGTGAGTTTACTCAGCAGATATTACAGTAAAGACAAAGGTACAGATCACTCTATTGACTAACTAGAGGTATAAGACTAGAAGGGCATGCAAGTCTTAAGAACTAAGAGGAGGAAGCTACAGAGGAGAAGGGTACAGAGAAAGATGAGAGAAGCTTCTACCCTACGAAATTATTACAATCTTTGATCAACATGGATGACGAAGAGGGACTAGAACTGTCACTGTTATTTTATGCTACAGACAGACATGTTGTTGTAGAAGACATTTCTAAATACAGTCACTGTTTAATCATATATCTTCATACTTCAAAGGCGATTAGGATTAGAGCTATCATTATCACATTATAAGTTGGCTACTTTCAACAGTAAGTTTTTCTAATTCTCACCGATTGCTAATATTCTTACCAACCCAGTCATCATTTTCATTAGCACCATTAATCTTCAGATAACAGTAATACTACTGATGATGATAGCGATGATGATGATGATAATGATAATAATAATAATAATAATAATAATAATAATAATAATAATGATAATAATATCAATAATAATAATAATAATAATATCTAATAATATCTTTTTTTCACGCTTGCTTGTCGTTTCCCGCCGCAGCGCGACAGCTCTAGGAATAGACGAAGAACGGCCTCATTTGCTCACATACATTCCATCGTTTCATGTACAACGCTCTGGAACATGGCCTCCATACTACAACCATGGGCCACAGACCTATTGGTGGCTTCCCCTGACAGATTCAATGCCTGGTTCAGCCAAGTGATAGCCTGGTACCCTTTGTATACGACATCACTCATATTCGTACTATTCCATGCACGCATCGCACCCTCCTGCAAGTTTAGACCCCGATCGTCCAAAGCAACTGTCAGTCCATCCTTCCATTCCGTCCTCGATCCCCACCACCCACTTCTGGCACATGTACCCTCTTAGTCAGTCTCTCCTCACTCATCCAGTCCATATGGGCAAACAATTGCAGCACATCCTCTCCAGGTATCTCAGATATGATCGTGCTCCACACTTCACACTTACCCTATTATTACTCACTCAATCAACCGTCCCCACACCATATTCTGTAGTCACGCATTTAATTTTCAACACGTCCTCCATCTTCTGTATTTTTTTTTTCATTTCGGACTCACACCTCGCATCCATACAGCACCGTCGTTGTCATTATACCATCAAATGTATCCATCGTTGCCATAGTAGACAATGACCCTTTCATTCATACAGGAACTTAGCCCTCTCGCCCACGTTATGGTTATTCCAGCTCCTTTGGTTACAACCGTTGCCGTGCCCATACCCTGGTATGCACTCCTCTCCCTCCAGGTTCTCTCTTTTCGGACTCACATTCCAACAAGACTCTTTCTTTTCTGATAAATCTAATAATCTTAATTCAATTCACGCTAACTCTCAATGTTCTCTTCTTACTTTCCAATCTCAGATACCACCTTCCACAGTTTCTTATTCCTACAAGGCCGACTGAAGGAAGACCTTAAACTTTTCCCACACACAAACACAACGTAATCAATATATGGACTGTTGCTACTTTTGTTCATATTACTATTACCATTATGTCATCATCATTACCGTAATCACGAATATCAGAATTATTCTCACCTGGGATTATAATATTCAGCATTAGTAATGTAAACATTAAAAACTCCTCATCCCTATTTCCGTCAGTATGCTACCTTCTCTCCTCGTACAGCAGAGCTGAAGATCTCTATTTCTTTGGTTCGTCTGTCATCCTATAACACTATCACCTCGAATCAAGAGTCTGCTATACGTGCACCTAATCATCTCATAGTCAAAGGAACAAAAAAGGCAAAATCTATTGCGACCAGTAGGCGTAGTATTTGTGTATGTTCGTGGTCTCAGATATCGACATCATCAAAACTCATAATACTAGAGAACTCTATCCTCGCCACACTTGCCGTTCATGACGTGCAATTTTTTTTTTTTATCTTTTTTACGTTGAAGGCTCCAGTCACGGACAGAGGTCCACATCCTGGCCGGTCCTTAAACGAAATATATATAGGATTATGAAATGAAAAAAAGAATAGACAAGGGAAACATTTACGAATTTTGGAGGAAATGAAAACTTGTCTTTTACAATGTGCCACTTGGAAAGACATGAGACGGTAGAGAGTTCCAAAGCTCCAAGGTGCAAGGAAAGAAACTATTATCAAAACGGCCCATCATTGAGTTGCCATAGGCCACACAGTCATCATGTGACGCAGCAGCATGCACAGTATTGCGTGGCCTAGCGAGTGGTAGGAGCGCAAAAGCAGCCAGCTCTCGAGAGCAAAAACCAAATATCTATAGAAGAGGAAAAGCGAATCAACGCTGAAGCGTAGGACAAGATGGTCAAGTTCTGAACTTAGCCTGGGAGGGTTTATAAATTGGACCGTTCTCAACTCAGTTCTGTCAGGTAAGGATGCAGAGCTAGAGCAGTACTTACACAAGGTCGGATCAATCCTTTACACAAACGTAGCAACTGTTCAGAAGAAGAGAAATTTCTACATCTAAACAGGATTTCCAGTTTCTCAAGAGGCAGACTAAGCTATTTCTATAAAGTGGGGTCTCCAAGAAAGAGTGGATGTTACAGTAATACCAAGCATGTTCATGGAGTCAAGAAGTGGAATTACAAAACCGTCAAAGGAGAGAGGAACGTTGTTAACGAATCTTCGACAGAAAGAAGGGTAAAAACTGGGTTTTGGAGGTATTAAACTTAACCAGATTAGTCCAAGTCTGAGCTTACTGAGAAAGTTGTATCGAGACGAGATGTGGATCCCGCAGGTAAAAGAAGTAGCAACAGAATTGAAGGATGTGGAGGAATGCATTGTTGAGTCGTCAGCGTGTGAGTTCATTTAGTAATTTGTTGAAGAAAGGCAATCGACGAAAAGGAGAAAAAAGGGTAGGGGACAGGACAGAACCTTGAGGGACACCGCTGTTGACGGAAAAAGAGGAAGAGGCTGATCCTTCAACAACCAAAGATAGATCGGCTAGAGAGCAAAGTGAGGGGGGGGGGGGGGGGGGGGGGGGGGGGGAAGACCAAAAGAGGAGAGCTTAGAGATGAGACCCAGATGCCAAAAACTTTGGATATGTCAAGGGCAACTATATATAGTATTCCCAAAAATATTTCATGGATGATAACCAGACAGTAAGACAGGAAAGAATATCATCAGTGGATCTCACCTTACGAAAGCCATAACGATGATTAGAGAGAAGACTGCGAGATTCAAATCGTCTCATGATATGGGAGTTGAGGGATTCAAAGACTTTGAAAATCGTAGATGTCAAAGCAACACGACGATAGTTCGAGGGGTTAGAACGGTCACGCTTCTTAGAGATGGGATGTACCAACGCATGCTTCCAAGAAGAAGGAAAAGTTCTGGTGTTTAAACAGAAACAGAACAGACAAGCAAGCACACTCCGATAAGAGATTACGGACAGGAGCGTACGCTTAGAAGGGGCTGTTGAAGGGGAAGATGCCGTGAAGATACATTTATGAGAGTGCAATCAGATGAACCACCTGGGAGCGAGCTTGTGTAGTAAAAGGGGTTATGGATTAGAGGTGCAAAACAGATCCAGAATATTAGGAGAGCAGTCACAGCGGTCAGGAGTATGGGTAGGGTGGGAAAACATCTAGATAATTGAGAATGGAGTATGTGAGGGCTTCAATCCCACAACCATCTGTATGGGAGGAATTCAACCATTCCCTATGGTGAACAGTGAAATCCCTTAAATAGAGGATCTCGGCTTGCGGATGAGAGGATGCCACAGTCTCACGGCAGTCGTTTAATTAGTCGAGTGGGAGACAAAATCTGAAGAATTGGGAGAACAGTAGGCGAAGCTTGAAAAATGTGATAGTTGGGAGACAGACATTGAGTCACATAACATCAGGGTTTGGAGACTCAGGGTCCTCAAGGCGTGCAACAGGTGTGTTGATGTTGGAATATGCACAAACACCACCTTTGAACCGGAATCGCGAGTAGAGGTTATAGTTAGATAAGACAAAGGGACTAATGAGAACATTTTGAAAAGTGGGTCTCAAAGAGAAGCAAGACATTAGGATCAACAAAACAAAGGTTACTAGAGAGGCCACGAATATTGGTATAGTGTGCAGAAAAAGAGGAAGGTCTGTTAGGGACGGAAAGGTCGTGGGAGGGGCCGGTACTAATACTGTCTAAGCCCTCCCTTTCATTGGTAGTAGAGTCAGGCGGAAACCCAGAGATTCTTAGCACTCCATGATGCTGTGGACTAGGGCCACAGGCTTGTTGAACTCTTATCATAATCATATCAAAGACGATTGGGTAGACAAAAGAAGGTAAGAGAACTTATGTGAAGATAATAAGTGAGATTTGAGTAGGTGTATGGCGCTTGTAAGAAAAATATGGCAGGACTAACCCAGAGGTACCATTTTTGATGAGACAGAAAGTAAGACCAGCAATCCTAACATGGAGGGGGTAGGATGGTTCCGTCATCACTTTAACACTCCTCAGTCAGGACGGTAGTACCACCCTGGGTGGCTGCTGTCAAAAGCCTACCACCTTTGCCCCAAATCCTGCTGTCACATATATCTTGTCCAACGATTTTCAATGTACAACACGACTCATTCTGGCTACTCTACGTTTCCCTTATACTTCGCCTGTTTTCATTACTATGCTCATCTTTTCTTTGTTCCCCGCCCCCCCCCTTGTTCTTAGGGGCTGCACATCATGCTACAGTATCCTACATCCAATGAGGTACGCACACACCAGTCTATGGCAACTGCAAGAGATGCTCCCAGATGTCTAACAGTAAGAAACAGCAAGAATCTACAGAGAAATGTCCATTCATGAGAAAAGTGAAACATAAAATATAAACTCTTACTACAACCCAAGAAAACACTTAAAACTAAACAATATATAAACTACAAACTGAATATATAAATAGACTAATTCATAAGATATACATACATAAATAAATTCTCTTCTAATATAGTTAATTCTATCAAACAATAGATAAATACAAATAAATAAATATATATATATACGGGCTCCGCCGGCAAGAGATTACACTGCGTGTGAAACAGTACCTTTGGAGCGGCTGTATCACTGGGAGTGAAATCTAAGAGACAGAACTAACTTTTCATTCCAAAAGAATCCACACTTCCCTATTCCTGGGGCAGGGAGAGCAGCCTTTAGAAATAGGTCCTGGGTAACACCAGGAGTCATAACAAAGGTTTGTTATGCGGTAATTATAAATTTTAACATGACAATTTCTCGAAATGTTCTTTGACAAGACTGTACTCCCTAGGATACAGCTCGCAAGTAGTGACTTTTCACTTGCTGTGTAACCTCTTGCTGGCGTAGTCTATATGTATGTCTATATGTATGTGTATGAATATGCGTGTCTATTTGTGTGTTACGGGGAAAGAGCTTTAAACAAGTGTTGCCCCGTCTCTTAACCTTGTATACATGTAACACGTCATGCACACACATATACCCCAGGCTGAGAACAGTACCCATCTATCGACCATACTCGATGGGAGGACGAACACCTGGGTTGGTTTTGGGTGGAATGCCACGCCCCGGAATCGAATCCATGCGAGTCCGACCCTGGGCATGGCCATGCTCGCTTATGGGCAATAACGCTATTCGTTACACCACCACGGAGGCTCGTAAGCGCACTGGGCCCGGAATTAGTCTGCTGTTCATGTCCCTTAAGACATGACACTGTTGAGCTTCCTCTGTGTGTGTGTGTGTGTGTGTGTGTTACTTGACTCCACCTACCTGATATATATATTGTTTGTGCAGGCGTTTATAGCTCTGTGTGTGAGTTTGTTCATTTGTGAGTGTGCGCCACGTGTATATATGTGGGTTTATGAGTGTAGTACTCTGAGTTTTTCGGTGTACATCTTTATGTTTTCAGTTTCTTTGTTTCTCTCTTCATCTTTGGTGTAACTTACAAAAATTCGTATGTTTGATACCACAGGCTTCAAGAACGACAAGCAAATCCGTACAAATGACTGCAACTTAAACGCCAAGATGCTCATCACACTTTCTGACTTCGTTCGTCTTTAAGCCAGTGTACAAAATCCTTACCAGGCACCACAAAGTTGCACATAAAGGCACATCCTTAATCAAAGACAGATGCTCGTTCTTCATACCAAGACACAACTATGTTAGTCTAGTCATATCATATGATGGTAGCATATCATGCAATGGTTGGAAATAGACAATATCCAATCCCACAGACAAAATCTCATATCACCACTTCTGAACATCCAACTCTCCAAATGTTAGTTCAAATAAACATACACTCAAAATCCTGTTGTATTCATGAGGGTTAAATGCAGCAACATCCTTTTTTTTTTCTCGTCTGCTCCGTCATTATTGTCTGTGATAATGAAGAAGCTCTCAAAGATGTCAACATCCAAGAGGTCAGTCACTGAGCCTTTGCTTTCCATCCACATTAATGCAGGCAACAACCGGAGAGCTATGTAATGGGGCCTCCTGTAGCAGAGCTAACCAGGCACATCTGTCACTGCGACTACCAACCAATCGAGTAGTCGAGGTCCTGATCTTCGTACTCTGGCCCAGCTTCGAAGCCTGAGCCTTCTCCCGAGCCATCGCCGGACCCTGAGCCCTCTTCAAGGCCCGAGCCCTCTTCAAGGCCTGAGCCCTCACCAAGGCCAGAGCCCTCACCCAGGCCTGAGCCCTCTTCACCTGAGCCCTCGTCAAGGCCTGAGCCCTCCTCAAGACCTGAGCCCTCTTCAAAACCTGAGCCATCTTCACCTGAGCCTTCTTCAAGACCCGAGCCCTCTTCGCCTGATCCTTCGTCTTCACCTGAGCCCTCCCCACTTGACTCTGGGAAACAAGCTCATAGTTGTGAAAATCCTCTCCCGTACTCTCCTCCATCTTACCATATATGAGAAGGATATTTCTAGATGATTTACCGTGTGTTGGAGTATGAAATATACTACATCCTCTTACTGACTGGTTTTCTAATCTTACTTGATCAAAATGATCGTGAGATCTATACGAACATGTGGCATTGCTAAGTGAACATAAACGTCTTAGTAAAGACTACAATTTTGAGTCAAAAGTAAAGTTATGAGGTCGAGTCAAAGGTAAACTTATATCTTCGGGTCAATTCAAAAGCAAACTTATATCATCCTATAGCCTAATGGCTTTTCTCTTTTGATATCATGGCTTTATGAGGCTTCTACATGTTTTATGCACAACTAAATGTAAATTCTTTTGTCTAAAGATGAAGATAAATTGGTTTACAGTCTCTAAGTCTGTGCCGGTGAAGCAAACAGCATCAATACTGAAAATATCTCTATAAATGGCCATAAAGTGATATATATTCATACAATTTTTAGGGGAAACCTGAGAAGTGAGTATTCATGAATATTCATCGCATATACCAACGTTTGGTAACATGTTAAGGAAGTGAGCAACTGTCTTTCACAAACGCATAACAATGATTTTACGATATTTCAGGAGAGAATATCCTCCCTTCTTTCTTTTCTTGCGCATCAGGGAACGAGTGTATGAGAAAAAGTACAGCATTCTATCAATGGTCTGACCTTGCTATCTTAAACGCATGTTTTTCGTATGACAAATTAGGGTGAGGTAGCCATTATGTAGGGCACATCATTTTTGTCATATACTTGTAGAATGTATTCTATCTCATCCTTTGTGAATATAATGGGGGGGGGGGGCTATGTTTGCACTTCGATTTAAAGCTGCGTGGCTACCACTCAACTAAGAGGAATAAATGGACTGACATAGACACTTATATGTAGATTAGCCAAGTATCGCTAGTTCATACCAGAAATTATATATATGCTTGTGGCATGAGAAGAGTGGGAGGTGGGCTGTTTAGAAAGGGTAGTGAGTGGTGGGATGAAGAAGTAAGAGTATTAGTGAAAGAGAAGAGAGAGGCATTTGGACGATTTTTGCAGGGAAAAAATGCAATTGAGTGGGAGAAGTATAAAAGAAAGAGACAGGAGGTCAAGAGAAAGGTGCAAGAGGTGAAAAAAAGGGCAAATGAGAGTTGGGGTGAGAGACTATCAGTAAATTTTAGGGAAAATAAAAAGATGTTCTGGAAGGAGGTAAATAGGGTGCGTAAGACAAGGGAGCAAATGGGAACTTCAGTGAAGGGCGTAAATGGGGAGGTGATAACAAGTAGCGGTGATGTGAGAAGGAGATGGAATGAGTATTTTGAAGGTTTGTTGAATGTGTCTGATGACAGAGTGGCAGATATAGGGTGTTTTGGTCGAGGTGGTGTGCAAAGTGAGAGGGTTAGGGAAAATGATTTGGTAAACAGAGAAGAGGTAGTAAAAGCTTTGCGGAAGATGAAAGCCGGCAAGGCAGCAGGTTTGGATGGTATTGCAGTGGAATTTATTAAGAAAGGGGGTGACTGTATTGTTGACTGGTTGGTAAGGTTATTTAATGTATGTATGACTCATGGTGAGGTGCCTGAGGATTGGCGGAATGCGTGCATAGTGCCATTGTACAAAGGCAAAGGGGATAAGAGTGAGTGCTCAAATTACAGAGGTATAAGTTTGTTGAGTATTCCTGGTAAATTATATGGTAGGGTATTGATTGAGAGGGTGAAGGCATGTACAGAGCATCAGATTGGGGAAGAGCAGTGCGGTTTCAGAAGTGGTAGAGGATGTGTGGATCAGGTGTTTGCTTTGAAGAATGTATGTGAGAAATACTTAGAAAAGCAAATGGATTTGTATGTAGCATTTATGGATCTGGAGAAGGCATATGATAGAGTTGATGGAGATGCTCTGTGGAAGGTATTAAGAATATATGGTGTGGGAGGCAAGTTGTTAGAAGCAGTGAAAAGTTTTTATCGAGGATGTAAGGCATGTGTACGTGTAGGAAGAGAGGAAAGTGATTGGTTCTCAGTGAATGTAGGTTTGCGGCAGGGGTGTGTGATGTCTCCATGGTTGTTTGATTTGTTTATGGATGGGGTTGTGAGGGAGGTAAATGCAAGAGTCCTGGAAAGAGGGGCAAGTATGAAGTCTGTTGGGGATGAGAGAGCTTGGGAAGTGAGTCAGTTGTTGTTCGCTGATGATACAGCGCTGGTGGCTGATTCATGTGAGAAACTGCAGAAGCTGGTGACTGAGTTTGGTAAAGTGTGTGGAAGAAGAAAGTTGAGAGTAAATGTGAATAAGAGCAAGGTTATTAGGTACAGTAGGGGTGAGGGTCAAGTCAATTGGGAGGTGAGTTTGAATGGAGAAAAACTGGAGGAAGTGAAGTGTTTTAGATATCTGGGAGTGGATCTGTCAGCGGATGGAACCATGGAAGCGGAAGTGGATCATAGGGTGGGGGAGGGGGCGAAAATTTTGGGAGCCTTGAAAAATGTGTGGAAGTCGAGAACACTATCTCGGAAAGCAAAAATGGGTATGTTTGAGGGAATAGTGGTTCCAACAATGTTGTATGGTTGCGAGGCGTGGGCTATGGATAGAGATGTGCGCAGGAGGATGGATGTGCTGGAAATGAGATGTTTGAGGACAATGTGTGGTGTGAGGTGGTTTGATCGAGTAAGTAACGTAAGGGTGAGAGAGATGTGTGGAAATAAAAAGAGCGTGGTTGAGAGAGCAGAAGAGGGTGTTTTGAAATGGTTTGGGCACATGGAGAGAATGAGTGAGGAGAGATTGACCAAGAGGATATATGTGTCGGAGGTGGAGGGAACGAGGAGAAGAGGGAGACCAAATTGGAGGTGGAAAGATGGAGTGAAAAAGATTTTGTGTGATCGGGGCCTGAACATGCAGGAGGGTGAAAGGAGGGCAAGAAATAGAGTGAAGTGGAGTCATGTGGTATACAGGGGTTGACGTGCTGTCAGTGGATTGAAGCAAGGCATGTGAAGCGTCTGGGGTAAACCATGGAAAGCTGTGTAGGTATGTATATTTGCGTGTGTGGACGTGTGTATGTACATGTGTATGGGGGGGGGGGGGGGGTTGGGCCATTTCTTTCGTCTGTTTCCTTGCGCTACCTCGCAAACGCGGGAGACAGCGACAAAGTATAAAAAAAAAAAAAAAAAAAAAAAAAATATATATATATATATATATATATATATATATATATATATATATATATATATGAGCGCGGACTTTCAGAGAACGAACATATGATGCCCTCTAACAGCAGGGATTCAAACCGCTTGTGGGCAATGCGTATGCTAGTATTACACTAGGCTATGGAACCCGTAATAGAAAAAATGAGTATTCCATTACTAGTTATCGAATACCCTTTTTCTCATGTCCCTGAGCAAGGGGGTCTCGATCGGTTATATCATACCAAGATTACGTTAGCCAGGAGCTACTAATTTTACCCAACTTACTGTCACCGGTGTAGCTACATGAATACGAATATAATGCCATGAGCGTGTACTTTCACGAACACATGATGCCCTCCAACACCAAGGATTGCCAATCGAGACCCCGTTGTTCATGGAGAGACGAAACGTTTATGATCACCAGTAATCTTACCTTCAATGGGCAACTTAGCCTAGTTGAATAGTCATATCTTTGATGGGCTCCATAACCTAGCTTTAGCAAACCCAGATCCCACACAAATGGTAGATGTACGAATCCTAGCTGTTTTATGGCATAATATATATATATATATATATATATATATATATATATATATATATATATATATATATATATATATATATATATACTATGTTCAATACCTCATTCCTGAAGGTATTTGTGATTAATATCTGGGACTCGTTACTTGCTTGTTCATTTCATCATTCAATGTGATACACGTGTCTAAGTCCATGTCTTTTTAATATCAATAAATGATAATTGAATCGACGCTTATCAGACAAAGTTAACTTGTTTGTAATGAATGAAGTTCCGTTTTTCATTTTCTACTGCGGCTTATAAAATATGAGGAAAACGTCAAGTGGATCATTTTTTCTACGTATATCCTGTAAAGCAATGGTACATATATTTGCAGGACTTGAAATTGGCAATTTTAAGTATTAGGCCTTGTTAGAAAAAAACACATTAACTAATGGATATACTTCAACTACAGTAAGATATATATCATTAAGCAAATATCTGTGAGAATAAAGGGATATATCCAAATATAATTAGCTGGTACTGAAGCCAAATATTAACTTATATATAATTACTAACTCAGCACACACGATATTAGTATGGTTAGTATTAATCAATGAGGGAGAATTATTTGAAGTCATAAATATTTTTCCCGAGTAGTAGGTATCCTGGCTTATGAAAATGCTCATGATGTAAAAAAAGTAAATGCAGTGGATATTTCCACAACCTTGGATGATGACTGTTCATCCATACTTTCTCTTGTTAATTTGCTTGCGTTAAACGAAGGACTTTCTCTCCCTCGGTATCAAATTCCTATGGGCACTGGGTCTCACCATAGGGATTTTAGAGATGATACAACTACTACTCATAATCTCATTATCATGTTTTAAAATGTTAGACAATGTTAGCCTTATTAAGTAGAGTATGGGCCTCATCACCATAGTCGGTGTCAGAATAGTTGCTCTCAACGGTCGCTTCTTCTGGAAAGGTCTCGATCATCCCTTCGTCAGACAGGTACTCGGGGGCTTCAAAAGTTCCTGTACGTAGTGAGCATTATTGTCTCCTGTTTCTCATGTTGGGAGTTAACGCTCAAAGGTGGACAACCAAATTAAGATACGAGAACTAAAAGAGATATTATATAAATATTCTTCTAAAAGAGAAACATGAATCATATCCATTTCGAAAAAGGACAGTGAAATAGATCTGCTAATGTAAACCTTGATTCATCTGCGTTAAACAAACATTAACTGATGAAATTTAAAAGACTTATTAACTTGTGAATTAACAAGTATAATGTATCAGATATCAAAAGAAAGCTTGTCTAGTTGTGGAGCACAGAAGCAAAAAAAATCATCTACTTGGATGACAAATGAATAAAGATCAGACATACATAACTGCAATACATATGTATATATAATGCATATATGAAGGTAGTTAGAGAACAAAAAGATTGGAATAAGAAATAATGTTTCAGTATCACGTGAAACGATAAAGCTACAGACATGTACAACATGACGAGAGCTTCACGCACCTGTTCCATCCAAGCTGGGGTCCATTTCGCTGATGACGTCCTGGGGTGGTTCGTCAATGATGGAGAACTGCGGGTCTCTCTCTGTGTGGGTGTAGGCCCAGGCCTCATTGGGGTCCCATAAGGTGTAGAGGTGGGTCTTCACCAACAACCAGAAGATGTTGCCCATTATCCAGTTGGCAGTCCATCGGATCATCTGGATTGGCTGTTGTGGGAGACGAGTGGTGAGTTCATGGAGCTTTGGGTTCTCTCTGGTTACTTGTTGCATCATCCTGACCAACTAGGCAGAGCAAACTGGAGAGTGTGTATTCACTAAATGTATCACTGTATATCTGAGAAGAGCGTCAGTTCAAGGGACTTTAAGAAAATGAGAGATAGGAAAGCAATTATGAAGGCTTTCACAAAAAATGTCGAATAAAAACTAAGTTGAGACGATATATACCAAAGAAAACAAACATCACTCTAGATTTTAATTAGTAGATGTTAAAAGCAACATCTTGTGGTTAAACCTACCATATCCATCTTCAACGTTCTAACGTCGGCATCATACACTCCACACCAGACCTCGAGCCCCAGCTCTTTACACTCACCGTCGTCAGTATGGAAGCCATACTGGGCTCGAGCTGACTGTCGAGACACACGGCCTGGTAATCGAAGACTCTGATCCTCTTGTACACTTCGCTCTGCACCAGTGACTCCATGATGGTTCCCTCCAGGGTGCCGAAGAATTTGCCGGTGTCGTCTTCATTCTCAGAGACGACTATGAAACCATTATCGTCCAGCAAGTAGCAATCCAAGGATTTGCTCTCGCATGTCTTGGCCGCCTTGCAACTGGTGTCTCGCGATGGATAGGCAGGACACTGAAGGAAAAAAAGGAACAGTGGAAAGTTAAGATGATGATTCTATTACACTTTAGATTTTTTGATGCTTTTGTTAATCTGAATCAGAAACAAGTGCGGTTAGGTACTCTGAAACAAAGACAGAATTAGAGTTAGGTAATCTGAAGCAGACAAGAGGGGAAAGTAAGGTAATTTGAAGCAGGAACAGAAGTGTAAGTACTATGAAAGAGACAGAAGTAAAGGAAGGCAATCCGAAGCAGACACATAAGAGAAGTAAGAATTCTCAAGTTACACGAGTGCTGTAGAGACAGATGCTGATTGGACCGGTTCATACAGAAAATGAAGAAGCTGTGACTGAGACAGTACCAAAGCTTCACTTAATCTCAGCCTACGAAAAACGATAACGCTTTGGTCTGCCAGGAGCTACCGTGCTGTTTACACAAACGAATGTATTTGTTTACTGAGGGGTGAATTAGGGTCACTGTTGACACAGAGATGATTTGGGATGTAATGAGATGAACCTTATCTCAGTGGGACAATCAAGTCATTTTGAGTTGATTTTAAAAGCGAAGCACAGTCCGGGCAACAAGGATTGTAAGAGCTGCTCTAGTGGTAAACCACAAGACAAAGTGCTTGATAACGTAGGTGTTAGTCAAGCATTTTTCATGGTAAATTCCACCACTCTAAATTTCTTGAGATAAGACTACAATGTAGGCCATGCGTATATCTCTCAGTAATGTCTATTACCTCCTTGGTCCTCTTACACACACACACACACACACACATATATATATATATATATATATATATATATATATATATATATATATATATATATATATATATATATATATATATATATATATATAATATATAACAATTAGAGATGAAGTGAGGAGATGGAGTGAGTGTTTTGAGGGTTTGCTAAATGTTTGATGATAGAGTGGTAGATATAGGGTGTTTTGGTGAGGTGATGTGCGAAGTGATAGGGTCAGGGAGAATGGTTTGCTGAACAGAGAAGAGGTAGTGAAAGCTTTGCGGAAGATGAAAGCCGGCAAGGCGGCGGGTTTGGATGGCAATACAGTGGAATCTATTACAAAGGGGGGTGACTCTGTTGTTGATTGGTTGGTAAGGATATTCAATGTATGTATGGATCATGGTGAAGTGCCTGACGATTGGCGAAATGCATGCATAGCGCCATTTTACAAAGGCAAAGGAGATAAAGATGAGTGTTTATATTACAGAGGCATACATCTGCTGAGTATTCCTGAGAAATTATATGGGCGTGTATTGATTGAGAGGGTAAAAGCATCAGATTGGTTTCAGAAATGGTAGAGGATTTGTGGATCAGGTGTTTGCTTTAAAGAATGTATGTGAGAAATACTTTCAAAAACAGATGGATTTGTATGGAGAAGGCATATAATAGGGTTGACAGAGATGCTTTGTGGAAGGTTTTAAGAGTATATGGCGTGGAAGGTAATTTGCTAGAAGCAGTGAAAAGTTTTTACCAAGGATGTAAGGCATGTGTACGAGTAGGTAGAGAAGAAAGTGACTGGTTCCCAGTGAACGTCGGTTTACAGCAGGGGTGCGTGATATCTCCATGGTTGTTTAATTTGTTTATGGATAGGGGTGGTTAGGGAGGTAAATGCAAGAGTTTTGGAGAGAGGGGCATGTATGCAGTCTGTTGTGGATGAGAGGGCTTGAGAAGTGAGTCAGTTGTTGTTCGCTGATGATACAGCGCTGGTGGCTGATTCGGGAGAGAAACTGCATATGTTGGTTACTGAGTTTCGTAAAGTGTGTGAAAGAAGAAAGCTGAGAGTAAATGTGAATAAGAGCAAGGTTATTAGGTTCAGTAGGGTTGAGGGACAAGCAAACTGGGAGGTAAGACTGAATGGAGAAAAACTGGAGGAAGCGAAGTGTTTTAGATATCTGAGAGTGGACTTAACAGCAGATGGAACCATGGAAAAAGAAGTGAGTCACAGTTTGGGGGAGGAGGCGAAGGTTATGGGAGCGTTGAAGAATGTGTGGAAGGCGAGAACATTATCTCGGAAAGCAAAAATGGGTATGTTTGAAGGAATAGTGGTTCCAACAATGTTGTATGGTTGCGAGGCGTGGGCTATGGATAGAGTTGTGCGCAGGAGGATGGATGTGCTGGAAATGAGATGTTTGAGGACAATGTGTGGTGTGAGGTGGTTTGATCGAGTGAGTAACGTAAGGGTAAGAGAGATGTGTGGAAATAAAAAGAGCGTGGTTGAGAGAGCAGAAGAGGGTGTTTTGAAGTGGTTTGGGCACATGGAGAGGATGAGTGAGGAAAGATTGACCAAGAGGATATATGTGTCGGAGGTGGAGGGAACAAGGAGAAGAGGGAGACCAAATTGGAGGTGGAAAGATGGAGTGAAAAAGATTTTGTGTGATCGGGGCCTGAACATGCAGGAGGGTGAAAGGAGGGCAAAGGAATAGAGTGAATTGGAGCGATGTGGTATACCGGGGTTGACGTGCTGTCAGTGGATTGAAGCAGGGCATGTGAAGCGTCTGGGGTAAACCATGGAAAGCTGTGTAGGTATGTATATTTGCGTGTGTGGACGTATGTATATACATGTGTATGGGGGGGGGGGTTGGGCCATTTCTTTCGTCTGTTTCCTTGCGCTACCTCGCAAACGCGGGAGACAGCGACAAAGTATAATAAAAAAATAAATATATATATATATATATATATATATATATATATATATATATTTGTTTTCGTTTTTTTGTTTTGTCGCTGTCTCCCGCGCCTGCGAGGTAGTGCAAGGAAACAGACGAAAGAAATGGCCCAACCCACCCCCACACACATGCACACACACACACACGTCCACACACGCAAACATACACACCCACACATCCCAATGTACACACATATATACACACACAGACACACACATATACACACATGCACACAATTCACACTGTCTGCCCCTACTCACCACCATCGCCACCCCGCCACACACGGAATAACATCCCCCTCCCCCCTCATGTGCGCGAGGCAGCGCTAGGAAAAGACAACAAAGGCCCCATCCGCTCCCACTGTCTCCAGCTGTCATGCAATAATGCCCGAAACCACAGCTCCCTTTCAACATCCAGGCCCCACACAACTTTCCATGGTTTACCACAGACGCTTCACATGCCCTGATTCAATCCACTGACAGCACGTCGACCCCGGTATACCACATCGATCCAATTCACCCTATTCCTTGCCCGCCTTTCACCCTCCTGCATGTTCAGGCCCCGATCACTCAAAATCTTTTTCACTCCATCTTTCCACCTCTAATTTGGTCTCCCACTTCTCCTCGTTCCCTCCACCTCCGACACACATATCCTCTTGGTCAATCTTTCCTCACTCATTCTCTCCATGTGCCCAAACCATTTCAAAACACCCTCTTCTGCTCTCTCAACCACACTCTTTTTATTTCCACACATCTCTCTTACCCTTACATTACTTACTCGATCAAACTACCTCACACCACTTATTGTCCTCAAACATCTCATTTCCAGCACATCCACCCTCCTGCGCACAAATCTATCCATAGCCCACGCCTCGCAACCATACAACATTGTTGGAACTACTATTCCTTCAAACATACCCATTTTTGCCTTCCGAGATAATGTTCTAGACTTCCACACATTCTTCAAGGCTCCCAGGATTTTCGCCCCCTCCCCCACCCTATGATTTACTTCCACTTCCATGGTTCCATCCGCTGCCAGATCCACTCCCAGATATCTAAAACACTTTACTTCCTCCAGTTTTTCTCCATTCAAACTTACCTCCCAATTGACTTGATCCTCAACACTAATGTACCTAATAACCTTGCTCTTGTTCACATTTACTCGTAACTTTCTTCTTTCACACATTTTACCAAACTCAGTCACCAGCTTCTGCAGTTTCTCACATAAATGTATTTGTATGTAGCATTTATGGATCTGGAGAAGGCATATGATAGAGTTGATAGAGATGCTCTGTGGAAGGTATTAAGAATATATGGCGTGGGAGGCAAGTTGTTAGAAGCAGTGAAAAGTTTTTATCGAGGATGTAAGGCATGTGTACGTGTAGGAAGAGAGGAAAGTGATTGGTTCTCAGTGAATGTAGGTTTGCGGCAGGGGTGTGTGATGTCGCCATGGTTGTTTAATTTGTTTATGGATGGGGTTGTTAGGGAGGTGAATGCAAGAGTTTTGGAAAGAGGGGCAAGTATGAAGTCTGTTGGGGATGAGAGAGCTTGGGAAGTGAGTCAGTTGTTGTTCGCTGATGATACAGCGCTGGTGGCTGATTCATATATATATATATATATATATATATATATATATATATATATATATATGCGTGTGTGGACGTTCGTGGATACACATGTGTATGTGGGTGGGTTGGGCCATTCCTCGTCTGTTTCCTTACGCTACTTCGCTAACGCGGGAGACGGCTATTAGGTGTAACAAATAAAATGAAATAACATATATATATATATATATATATATATATATATATATATATATATATATATATATATAACACGAACACTAATGTCTTGCAAACAATGAGTGAAGCAGCCAAAGCTCTGAAATCAGCTCACCATCACATGAATGTGGATGAGGTCCACGACATGATGGACGACATAGTAGAGCAACAGGATGTAGCTCGGGAAATATCAGAGGCCATCTCTAACCCAGTGGCATTTGGACAAGATGTGGATGAAGATGATCTCCTGGCTGAGCTAGAGGAGCTCGAACAGGAAGACCTGGATGAGAAACTCTTGACCACAGGTGAACCTGTTGGAGAGCTACTAGAGGTTCCCACCAGCTCCATTGCCAGGCCTGAGCGTAGGAAAGAGGAGGAGGATGATGATATGGCTGAATTTGCTCTCCGTATGGACCCTGAACCCTGCTGTTTTGTTGACTTTCCAGTAATCACTCCCAGGATGTCAAAGGTCTCCTCAATGAAACCATTGTGGGAATTGACTTTCATGTGCTTGCATACAAACCAGCCTGTTCCTAAATTCCTTCATATATATATATATATATATATATATATCCCTGGGGATAGGGGAGAAGGAATACTTCCCACGTATTCCCTGCGTGTCGTAGAAGGCGACTAAAAGGGGAGGGAGCGGGGGGCTGGAAATCCTCCCCTCTCATTATTTTTTTTTTAATTTTCCAAAAGAAGGAACAGAGAAGGGGGCCAGGTGAGGATATTCCCTCAAAGGCCCAGTTCTCTGTTCTTAACGCTACCTCGCTAACGCGAGAAATGGCGAATAGTTTGAAATATATATATATATATATATATATATATATATATATATATATATATATATATATATATATATATATATATATATTCCTGCGTGTTGCAGAAGGCAAGTAAAGGGATGGGAGTTGGGGGCCGGAAACCCTCTCCTTGTATTTCAGTTCCTTCAAGATCGAACAGAAGCCAAGCAGGGAGTGCTCATGATCTTCGAAGGCTCAGGTTGGGGTGTCTAAATGTGTATGAAAGTAACCAAATTGAGAAAAGAGGAGCGATAAGTAGTGTGTTTGAAGAAAGAAATGTTCTGTCTGAGTAAAACAAAGCTCAAGTGTAAAGGGGAAGAATGGTTTGCAAATATCTTTGAAGTAAAGTCAGGGGTTGGTGAGAGGACTAGAGCTAAGGAAGGAATAGCACTACTCCTGAAGCAGGAGTTGTGAGAGTATGTGACAGATTTTAAGGAAGTGAATCTTAGACTGACTTCGGTAAAAATGAAAGTGGATGGCAAGAGATGGGCGATCATTTGTGCTTATGCACCTCGTTATGAGAAGAAAGATCATGAGAGGCAATTGAGCAGCTGAGTGAGTGAGACTGCAGTTTTGATCTATGAGACTTGGTATTAGTGATGGGTAATCTTAAGTTGAGTGATGTAGCTGTTGAAGGTATAATTGAGGGGCATGGGGTATTCAGTATTAAGAATGGAAATGGTGAACAGCTTCAGGAGTTGTGTACTGAAAAAGGACTGGTGACTGGGAATACTTGGTTTAAAAAAAATATACGTATGTAAGGTACAGAGATGGTCAACAGGCATTATTGGATTACATATCAACTGATATGCGCGTAAAAGAGATACTCTTGGATATAAATGTGCTGAGAAGGGAAGCTGTTGAAACTTCTGATCACTATATTGTGAAGGCTAGGGTGAAGAATTATACAGTTTTAGGAAAAAGGAAACAATATCGGTGAGAAGAGAGTGGTAAAAGGAAGCGAGTTTAGAAAAAGACCTTTGTAGAGAAACATCAAAATGGCTAAAGGAGAGAGCAAATGAAGCAAAGGGAATGGAGGAGGAATGGGAGCAGGAATGGCATGTGGGAGAGATGCATGTGGCATGCGAAAGGTGGGAGATGGGCAGATTAGAAATGATTGTCAATGGTGGGATGAATTAAAGTTGTTAGTGAAAGAAAAAAAAGGGTGGCGTTTGGCTGATACTTATAGGGAGGGAGTGCAAATGATTGGGGGATATGTAAGAGAAAACGGCAGGAGGTCAAGAGGAAGGCGCGGGGGTTAAATTGAGGGAAAATGAGAGTTGAGGTGAGCGAGTATCAGTAAACTTTGAGGACAAGATGTTTTGGAAGGATGTGAATAACGTGCCAAATACAAGAGAACAAACAGGAAAGAGGCAAATGGTGAAATGGCAATAGGCAGTAATAAATGAGAAGTAGATGGAGTGATTATTCTGAATGACTGTTGAATGTGTTTGATGATATGGTGGCATATGTGGGGTATTTGGATCGGGGTAATATGCGAAGTGAGAGAGTCATGGATAGTGGTTTGGTGAAGAGGAGGTGATGAAAGCCTTACAAAGGATGAAATGTGGCAAGGCGGCTGGAGTGGATGGTATTGCTGGCGATCTTATTTAAGAGAGTGTGTGACTGTGTTACTGATTAGTTAAGATTTTCAGTGTAAGCATGGATCATGGTCAAGCGTCTGAGGATTGGAGAAATGCATGTATAGTGCCACTGTATAAAAGGAAGGGGGATAAAGACGAGTGTTCAAACTACAGAAGTACAAGTTTATTGAATGTACTTGGTAAGTTGTATAGAAGGGTATTGATTGAAAGGGTGAAGGCATGTACAGAGCATCAGACTGGGAAGTAACAGTGTGGTTTCAGAACTGGTAGTAGGTGTCTGCTTTACAGAATGTGTGAGAAATATCTAAAAAAAGAAAAAAGGTGCATATGTAAGTTGCATTTAAGGATCTGGAAAAAGCATATGATAGGGTAGATAGAGATGCCCTGTAGTAGGTCTTAAGAATACACGTGTTAAGGAAATCTGCAAGAAGCAGCGCAAAGGTTTATCAATGGTGTAGAGCATGTGTACGAGTGGGGAGAGAGGAGAGTGAATGATTCCAAGTGAAAGTAGGTCTGCGTCAGGGGTTGTTTAATTTGTTTATGGATTGGGTGGTGAGGGAGGTAAGTGTCAGTGTTCTGGAAAAAGGGTCGAATATGCAGTTTGCAGGGGATTAGAGGGCCTGAGAAGTAAGTCGGTTGTTGTTTGCTGTTGATGCAGCACGGGTTGTATGTTCGACTGTGAAACTGCACGACTTGATGACTGAGTTTGGATAAGTGTTTGAAACGAGGAAGAGTAAAAATATATATCAGAAAGTTTATCAAGTTTAGCAGAGATGAGGGACAGGTTAGTTGGGGTGCGAGTAAGAATGGAGAAAAACTGGAGGCAGAGAATTTTTTTTTTTTCTAGATACGGGCAGTGAACATGGCAGTAAACGGAACTATGGGAACGGATGTGAATTAAAAGGTGGGTCAGGGATTCAAGGTTCTGGAAGCACTGAAGAATGTATGGGAAGAGATCGTTATCTAGAAAGGCAAAAATTGGTATGTTTCAAGGTAGAGTAATCCCATTATCATATGGATCCGAGGCATGGGCTACAGATAAGACTGTGCGGAGCAGGGTGGGTTTGTTGGAAATGAAATGTTTGAGAACAATA
>NC_092227.1:48167536-48200036 GCF_036320965.1 Panulirus ornatus
CATATACTTTTTCCATATCCATAAACGCAGAATATAAATCCCTCTGTTTCTATTAGTATTTCACACACAAGTTCTTCACAGCACACACTCATTCTGTGTACCCTCATCCACTATTGAAACCACACTGCTCCCAAAGCTGATGCACCATATTGCCGTCACCCTCTCAGTCACTACTCTCCCAAAGAGCTTACCAGATGCACTCAAACATACTTATACCTCTGTAATACAATCATTTACTTTTGTCCCCCGCCCCCTTGCTTTTATGCAGTTGCATTATACTGACATTCGAGCAATCCTCAGGTACCTCACTATGCTCTAGGCATACAGTCACAAACCAAGCCCAACCAGTCAAGATGATGTCTCTCTTTCTTGAGAAGTTCAGCTACAATCCCACCTACTCGAGCCAATCTTGTCACACTAAATCTCTCATCTCTTCTTTTCACTAAACCACTTGACATGAATCTCTCACGTCGATTATCTACATGCCCACAACACTCACAGCTGCCACTCTATCACTGAACACATTCATCAGTTCATCATAATACTCACTTCACCTCCTCTCCTCCTCCAGTGTGCCTGTTACCACTTCCCATCTGCTCCCTATGCTGATGCTTCCAAGCTTGTATTCACATTTACTTTCAACTCTCACTTACTATCTCAAACCCAGAAACCAACTTTTGCAGTTTTCCACTCGAATCTGCCACCAGCGCAGTATTATCAGCAAGCAGTAACTAACTCCCGTATCTCTCCCATTATTAATCACCTTCTACAACATTTTCTTATTGTCCCTAAAGTATGTTGAAATTTACTAACACCAACTCTCGTTTTCCCTTATTTCATCAGCCCTTGCATCTTCCTCTTGACTTCCCGCTGCTTTTTCTTGAATATCCTCCAATCAAACAAACACCTTCCCTACATGTACTGCCCATGCACCTCTCTCAACTTTCTCATTCCACACTCACTATCCTTTTTCATATGTCTATCACACACCTTCTGCATGCCTCACACTTCTCTCGCACATCTAAGCACAGCTTCCATACATAACTCCCATTCCTAGCCCACTTCCTTAGCTTCATTTGCATTCAACTTTTACACATTCTACGCTCAGTTTCTCCTGGAATCTCTTCACAAAAGCTTCTTTTCAAAGCTCACACAATTTCTCCATCCTCCTCCAGTCCATATAATTTCCCCTGTTCTTAAAGCGCCTACAAACCTTTACCTTCCCTTCCACCAAGCAGTGATCAGATATCCCACTAGATGTCCCTCTCAACACATTAACTTTCAAGAGTTTCTCCTTAGCACGCCTATCAATTAGTATACAATCCCCGGCCACCATCATCCCCTCTCACTCACGTATACTTATATATGATTATCTTCTTAAACCAGGTGTACCCAATCACAAGTCCTACTTCAGTACACAACTCTACAAACTGTTCACTACTTTCATTCAGAACACTGGGTAACACACAATTCCTAATCATACCTTCGTCTGCCACATATATCACGTATTTATATCACTGATCACTTATACTCTACCTTCTATGTCAAAATGGCTGGCATACTCAGCTCCTCCCAGATCACTCCCCCCCCCCCTTTTTTTTTTTTATCCTCCTCTCGTTTCCTGAAACATAATCGCTAATAATCACCTGCATCTCATAACCCAATTCCATTTTCATCCACATCAATTTGGGGTTTATTTCCCAGCACGTTCAGACATTCCCATACAGTCCTCCAGCAGAAGTGTTTACCTCTTCATAAGCTCTCCCTCTCACACTAGCCATTCTTCCACTTTCTCCTTGTACATACACACGTAAATTACATCATATATATATATTTGATTACTGGCCAATTGGCAGGCGTACTGTATGTGAATGTACTGAGAGTGGTTGTAGGTTGTGGATTGTCTGATGATGCTTGGTGGAGGCAAGCGCGACAACTTATAGTAGTTGCAGGGCAAAACATAATGTCGTATGTGTGAAAAATAATGGCGTGTGTGTGTGTGTGTGAAACTGAAAATGAATGAGCCTCTATAAATGAAATGCGTGCAAAGACATCAAGACAGATGAAGTGAACAACATAGGATGAAAATGAATAAAACTGAGGGAGTGGAGGAGAAATGGCGTGCATCTAGGGTGTCACTAACCTAACGTGTACATGAAATGTCAAACAGAAGGTTGAACAAGAACATATAAGACAGGACAGTTTGAGTTGGGATGGGGATCTTAAACCACTGATGAAAGTGATGGGAGGTGTATGGATGGTATCATCAGAGGAGAACGACTGGCTGGATAGAGCAGAAAGGAAAGAGGCAGGTCAAAGAGAAAGATTGCAAGGCTGAACACGAAGAAAAATGAGAGATGGGGTGAAAGAATATCGACTGATTTGATGGAGAACAAGAAATTATTCTGGAGAGAAATTAACATTCTGGGAGATCAAGGCGATAGGTGGGGGTGAATACACGCACAAACACACAAACATTCAACGAGATCATTCCATGTGTTAGATAATAAGGAAAATGTGATGTGTTTGAGAAATGATGGCGTCTGGAAATGAGAGAGTTATAGCGAATAGTATGGTGATAAGAGAGGAGATCATGTAAGCTCTGCACAAAATAAAGTTTGGTGAAGCGGCAGGAGTGGATGGGAATGCAGTCGAGTCTACCAGGAAAGGGGACGACAGTGCTGCTGATGAGCCAGTAAGGCCATTCGACGTTTGCATGGCCAAGGGATGGGTACCAGAGGACTGGCTTAATGCATACATAAAGCTCATGTAAAAAGACAAGGGTGGTAGGAGGTGGACAGATCCAAAGCGAATCTGAAAATGACCAAGAGCGAACCTTACATGGTATAGGAGAGTGATGGTGGTTGAGGTAATGGTGGCATGTGCAGACCATTTGACTGGACAGCAACATTTTTTGGCCTCAGGAGAGGGCCTGGTGTTTGCTTTGAAGAGTTAGTGGGAAAAGACCTTGGAGAAGAGAGGAAGCTGCATGTGGCACTTTTGGATCTTGCTAAGCCTTGTGGCGGGTGATGCGAATATTTTGACCAAATGGAGAGTTACTAAATGCAATGAGTCTTTTTTTATGTGAGTGAGGCAAGCATGCGAGTAGAAAGGGAAGAAGGTGAGGGGTTTCCAGTCAAGGTGGCTTTCCGACAACGATGCTTGATGTCACCATGGCTGTTTACCGTGCTCATAGGCACGGGAGTAGTGAGGGAGGCAGGTGTCTCGGAAGGACTAAATGGGCCTACAGTACGCTGGGATTCAGGAGTAGGGGATCATGGAAGGCGAATCAGCCGCTGCTTGTTGAGGGAACGGCACTATTGCCGGATTTCAGAAAGAAACTCCAGAAGCTGGTGATAGAGCCTGGGAGTGTGTGTAAAAGGGAAAGCTGAGAGTAAATGTGAAGAAAAGTAATGGAACGCATCAGGAGGTGATGAGACAGGATGGTCCGAGTGCAAGTTTAAACGGGGGAAAACCTGAAGGAAGAAGATTGCTTTGGGTATTCGAAACGTGACAGGAGATGGAATGATAAGAGGCTAAACCGGGTCATATGGCGGGGGAGCGAGACAAGGGGTGCACCAAGGAACGTGATGGATGGAAACGTTAAGTTTTTAGATGGACAAAAGATGGACATTTCTAAGATACAGTAACCCACAGTAACCCAGCATTTTGTAATGATACGAGTCTTGAGCTTCGAATACAAGAGAGAGGAAGAAGGTGGATACGTTGAAAGTCATATACCTGAGGACGATCGGTGGTAGGATGACCGTGAAAGGAAAAACAGAGGATAGGTGGTGGTTGTAAAAGCAGTCATTTGGATAAGCGAAGAACTACCGACTGAGCGGGTCTTTACCTCAGATATGGAGGGAGCTAGGGAGGTGGAGGAGGACACTGAGATGATGGAAAGATGGAGTCGCGGAGGCCTTGGGGAAATCTGGGTTTGAACGTTCGGGAGGGGGAGTAGCATGCATTGGATAGGAGTTGTATCGAAAGGTATGTGGAGGCGGCGTGCCGTCAGTGGGCTGACCCTGGGCATATGATGCGGTCAAGGTTTACCAAGGGTCTAGTCCATGGTATGTGGGTGTGGAAAGTAGGCTCTGGACTCTGGTTCATAGCTACAGAATGTGTGTGGGGAACTGAGGCCATTGTACGTCTGCTTCTGATACTGCCTCGCTAAGCCGGGAAACTATATATATATATATATATATATATATATATATATATATATATATGTGTGGAATTATATTCAGGATTTATATTTCTTTAAACTTTTATCCATGAGTAAGCGTGGCATCTCGGTCCAACCATATTCCTCAAACACGTCTCTTCATCCAAAGTAAAATGACGACACACGGTGCCAGCACCTGGTCAGAAAGATGACTGGTGAGAGGAAGAGTGTGAGAGAAGATTACATCTAGACCATATGAAAGATGCGAGCTAGATCTTCTCTATGTTTACATCAACCACCCCACTCCTCTCTCTCTCTCTCTCTCTCTCTCTCTCTCTCACACACACACACACCTCTTATGAGAAACAGAATATGGTAAGGGAACACACATATAGGAGAATGCGAGTCAGTTTAGCTAAGAATATACCGCTGAGTTGCGTTTCCCAGGTTAGTATCCTGATCTTTAATGATGATCGATTGTCACAACGCGCACCTCGCTGATTCGCCAATACAACCCTAATCCCAGACGTGAGTTTGAGTTAAATATACGGATAATGTTCAATAGTGATTACAGAAACATATATAGATCATTTAAACTTGTAGTACAGTATCGTTTATGCCGACTACGTGACTGGTTCGTGATTGCAGTAGGAAAAATATGATGACTTTCAAAAACACACAGAGCAGCTGTTGTAGAAATTTTCAAGTTTCTAACATACGTTCTTTAAACACCTGTGGTCTGCCTTAACGGGAGCTGCACAGTAGTCTCAGTGGTCTGTGTTTCTGTACATTACTCGCCCAAAGACATTTAAGGCCTCCAATAATCACTTTACATCACAACGAACAATTTAGTGAAAAACGCGAACCATTCTCTTTATATATATATATATATATATATATATATATATATATATATATATATATATATATACACAAAGCACCGTTGCCTATAGTGATGCTGCTGTACATCGATTTGAATAGCATATAATCAATTTAGGACAAATGCAGTTCAACATCACCAGAATTATACAGTTCTGTAAATGAAGACTCAGGATGTCTGACTGTTATATGTCGCCACTCGTGGGTAATAATGAGCTTTACCATCTTCATCAATGACATATCATTCATAGGAATATGTATCATAACCTAAGTATTGTTACGTAAATCGAACAATCATTTTGAAAATATCATATATGTACAATTTTCTATAAAGAAGACTACGCATCAACCCTATACATATATATATATATATATATATATATATATATATATATATATATATATATATATATATATATATATATATATTGGAAAGGATCACAATTGAGCATGTGATCAAGTGTATTCCTATGAGTCACGGGGAAATGATACACGTTAAGTTCCCATGTGCACTTTCGTATAACAATCACATCATCAGGGGAGATACAAGAAAGAAATATAACAGTCAGTTGATATACAACGGAGAGACGTAACTAGTACGCCACTTGTTTACCAAATGACGTCCCAGCTACGTCCCTTCGTTATATATCAACTGATTGTTATGTTTCTTTCTTGTATCTCCCCTGATGATGTGATTGTTACACGAAAGTGCACTTGGGAACTTAGTGTTCCATTTCCCCGTAGACTCACACATATATATATATATATATATATATATATATATATATATATATATATATATATATATATATATATATATATATATATATATATTATACTGTAGTAGAGAAATACATGCAAAGAATCAGTGTTACATGGGGATATAGATAAGTACATTAAGCTAAATTAGTCTACATGCACTTACGATTAAAGGTGAAAAATTAATCATGCCATTTGACAGGTAGGCAGAATGATCCTAGACTCTTGGCTCAAGCAGAATAACAATGAAATCTTAAGTCTGCTACGTTATTTAGTGCTTGAATTACTTCTTTTTTATCGTATGGACAATTATTCTTCACCTTATTTTGAATAGACCAGTGAGGAGGTTAACCAGTATACAAGCCATAATGGAAGCAGGTTCATGAAGAAACTCTCCAATCAGCAATTATCTTTTTTCTTTTTTTCAAAGTAATTCATCTTCCATAATGAAATAAGTATCAAACAAATGATGAAAATATTGAGGTGGATACTCCCCTTTAAGAAGAAGAAGAAGAAGAAGAAGAAGAAGAAGAAGAAGTATAAAAAGATGCCAAAGAGCAGTTAACCCATGCCCCATTTTTAATGCCTTACGAGGCTCTTGCTGTCCCTTCCCTATCCCCAACCCATAATGTACAAGGCATGTTAGTACCAGGCAGGTGCCAACAAGGGCAGAGAATTAGTAGTGATAGCATGAACAAACCCTAAAGGACATGGACTGTACCTGTACAACAGTTTCAAGTAAGTCGTCACGGGGCTGGTTGTGAGGAAATGGACTGGTTAGTGAAAAGATCAATTATAATTACGCTGCTGGGGGGCGGGGGAAAGGGGTGACAGTAAACGGGTGACGGGGAGGTGCTCAGGTGGTCCGGGGGGGTGGATGCAGGTGGGACTGGTAGAGAGAGAGAGAGAGAGAGAGAGAGAGAGAGAGAGAGAGAGAGAGAGAGAGAGAGAGAGAGAGAGAGAGAGAGAGAGAGAGAGAGAGAGAGAGAGAGAGAGAGAGAGAGAGACTGGGGAATGTCAAGATCGAGGCGGGACGTGCTACTAGTATTCAGTGCTAGAATTCTACATTTGAAATACGAGAGGAAAATGACAGAATCCCTCGACAGGGTAAGGAGAGATAACCATACAACAAAAGTTATACATTAAGAGGAAATTTCTATTTTTTTTTCTTTAAGATGGGGCCTACTAAGTGAAGGAAGAGGGGTGGAAAGTGAAGGAAGAGGGGCAGTAAGTGAAAGAAGAGGGTCGGTAAGTGAAAGGAGAAGGGATGGTAAGTGAATGAAAATGGGATTTCAGAAGCTATTGACAATGAAAATGGGATTTCAGAAGCTATTGACAATGAAAATGGGATTTCAGAAGCTACTGACACTGAAAATGGGATTTCAGAAGCTACTGACACTGAAAATGGGATTTCAGAAGCTATTGACAATGAAAATGGGATTTCAGAAGCTACTGACACTGAAAATGGGATTTCAGAAGCTATTGACAATGAAAATGGGATTTCAGAAGCTACTGACACTGAAAATGGGATTTCAGAAGCTATTGACAATGAAAATGGGATTTCAGAAGCTACTGACACTGAAAATGGGATTTCAGAAGCTATTGACAATGAAAATGGGATTTCAGAAGCTACTGACACTGAAAATGGGATTTCAGAAGCTACTGACACTGAAAATGGGATTTCAGAAGCTACTGACACTGAAAATGGGATTTCAGAAGCTACTGACACTGAAAATGGGATTTCAGAAGCTACTGACACTGAAAATGGGATTTCAGAAGCTATTGACAATGAAAATGGGATTTCAGAAGCTATTGACAATGAAAATGGGATTTCAGAAGCTATTGACAATGAAAATGGGATTTCAGAAGCTATTGACAATGAAAATGGGATTTCAGAAGCTATTGACAATGAAAATGGGATTTCAGAAGCTATTGACAATGAAAATGGGATTTCAGAAGCTATTGACAATGAAAATGGGATTTCAGAAGCTACTGACACTGAAAATGGGATTTCAGAAGCTACTGACACTGAAAATGGGATTTCAGAAGCTATTGACAATGAAAATGGGATTTCAGAAGCTACTGACACTGAAAATGGGATTTCAGAAGCTACTGACACTGAAAATGGGATTTCAGAAGCTATTGACAATGAAAATGGGATTTCAGAAGCTACTGACACTGAAAATGGGATTTCAGAAGCTACTGACACTGAAAATGGGATTTCAGAAGCTATTGACAATGAAAATGGGATTTCAGAAGCTACTGACACTGAAAATGGGATTTCAGAAGCTACTGACACTGAAAATGGGATTTCAGAAGCTACTGACACTGAAAATGGGATTTCAGAAGCTATTGACAATGAAAATGGGATTTCAGAAGCTACTGACACTGAAAATGGGATTTCAGAAGCTACTGACACTGAAAATGGGATTTCAGAAGCTATTGACAATGAAAATGGGATTTCAGAAGCTACTGACACTGAAAATGGGATTTCAGAAGCTACTGACACTGAAAATGGGATTTCAGAAGCTACTGACACTGAAAATGGGATTTCAGAAGCTACTGACACTGAAAATGGGATTTCAGAAGCTACTGACACTGAAAATGGGATTTCAGAAGCTACTGACACTGAAAATGGGATTTCAGAAGCTATTGACAATGAAAATGGGATTTCAGAAGCTACTGACACTGAAAATGGGATTTCAGAAGCTACTGACACTGAAAATGGGATTTCAGAAGCTACTGACACTGAAAATGGGATTTCAGAAGCTACTGACACTGAAAATGGGATTTCAGAAGCTACTGACACTGAAAATGGGATTTCAGAAGCTACTGACACTGAAAATGGGATTTCAGAAGCTACTGACACTGAAAATGGGATTTCAGAAGCTACTGACACTGAAAATGGGATTTCAGAAGCTACTGACACTGAAAATGGGATTTCAGAAGCTATTGACAATGAAAATGGGATTTCAGAAGCTATTGACAATGAAAATGGGATTTCAGAAGCTATTGACAATGAAAATGGGATTTCAGAAGCTATTGACAATGAAAATGGGATTTCAGAAGCTACTGACACTGAAAATGGGATTTCAGAAGCTACTGACACTGAAAATGGGATTTCAGAAGCTACTGACACTGAAAATGGGATTTCAGAAGCTACTGACACTGAAAATGGGATTTCAGAAGCTACTGACACTGAAAATGGGATTTCAGAAGCTATTGACAATGAAAATGGGATTTCAGAAGCTACTGACACTGAAAATGGGATTTCAGAAGCTATTGACAATGAAAATGGGATTTCAGAAGCTATTGACAATGAAAATGGGATTTCAGAAGCTACTGACACTGAAAATGGGATTTCAGAAGCTACTGACACTGAAAATGGGATTTCAGAAGCTACTGACACTGAAAATGGGATTTCAGAAGCTATTGACAATGAAAATGGGATTTCAGAAGCTATTGACAATGAAAATGGGATTTCAGAAGCTACTGACACTGAAAATGGGATTTCAGAAGCTACTGACACTGAAAATGGGATTTCAGAAGCTATTGACACTGAACATAGGATCTCAGAAACTACTGACGTTGAACATGGGATTTCAGAAGCTATTGACAATGAAAATGGGATTTCAGAAGCTACTGACACTGAAAATGGGATTTCAGAAGCTACTGACACTGAAAATGGGATTTCAGAAGCTATTGACAATGAAAATGGGATTTCAGAAGCTACTGACACTGAAAATGGGATTTCAGAAGCTATTGACAATGAAAATGGGATTTCAGAAGCTACTGACACTGAAAATGGGATTTCAGAAGCTATTGACAATGAAAATGGGATTTCAGAAGCTATTGACAATGAAAATGGGATTTCAGAAGCTACTGACACTGAAAATGGGATTTCAGAAGCTATTGACAATGAAAATGGGATTTCAGAAGCTACTGACACTGAAAATGGGATTTCAGAAGCTACTGACACTGAAAATGGGATTTCAGAAGCTACTGACACTGAAAATGGGATTTCAGAAGCTACTGACACTGAAAATGGGATTTCAGAAGCTATTGACAATGAAAATGGGATTTCAGAAGCTACTGACACTGAAAATGGGATTTCAGAAGCTACTGACACTGAAAATGGGATTTCAGAAGCTACTGACACTGAAAATGGGATTTCAGAAGCTACTGACACTGAAAATGGGATTTCAGAAGCTACTGACACTGAAAATGGGATTTCAGAAGCTATTGACAATGAAAATGGGATTTCAGAAGCTACTGACACTGAAAATGGGATTTCAGAAGCTACTGACACTGAAAATGGGATTTCAGAAGCTACTGACACTGAAAATGGGATTTCAGAAGCTATTGACAATGAAAATGGGATTTCAGAAGCTACTGACACTGAAAATGGGATTTCAGAAGCTATTGACAATGAAAATGGGATTTCAGAAGCTATTGACAATGAAAATGGGATTTCAGAAGCTATTGACAATGAAAATGGGATTTCAGAAGCTATTGACAATGAAAATGGGATTTCAGAAGCTACTGACACTGAAAATGGGATTTCAGAAGCTACTGACACTGAAAATGGGATTTCAGAAGCTACTGACACTGAAAATGGGATTTCAGAAGCTACTGACACTGAAAATGGGATTTCAGAAGCTACTGACACTGAAAATGGGATTTCAGAAGCTATTGACAATGAAAATGGGATTTCAGAAGCTACTGACACTGAAAATGGGATTTCAGAAGCTACTGACACTGAAAATGGGATTTCAGAAGCTATTGACAATGAAAATGGGATTTCAGAAGCTATTGACAATGAAAATGGGATTTCAGAAGCTATTGACAATGAAAATGGGATTTCAGAAGCTATTGACAATGAAAATGGGATTTCAGAAGCTATTGACAATGAAAATGGGATTTCAGAAGCTACTGACACTGAAAATGGGATTTCAGAAGCTACTGACACTGAAAATGGGATTTCAGAAGCTACTGACACTGAAAATGGGATTTCAGAAGCTATTGACAATGAAAATGGGATTTCAGAAGCTATTGACAATGAAAATGGGATTTCAGAAGCTACTGACACTGAAAATGGGATTTCAGAAGCTATTGACAATGAAAATGGGATTTCAGAAGCTATTGACAATGAAAATGGGATTTCAGAAGCTATTGACAATGAAAATGGGATTTCAGAAGCTACTGACACTGAAAATGGGATTTCAGAAGCTACTGACACTGAAAATGGGATTTCAGAAGCTATTGACAATGAAAATGGGATTTCAGAAGCTATTGACAATGAAAATGGGATTTCAGAAGCTATTGACAATGAAAATGGGATTTCAGAAGCTATTGACAATGAAAATGGGATTTCAGAAGCTATTGACAATGAAAATGGGATTTCAGAAGCTATTGACAATGAAAATGGGATTTCAGAAGCTATTGACAATGAAAATGGGATTTCAGAAGCTATTGACAATGAAAATGGGATTTCAGAAGCTATTGACAATGAAAATGGGATTTCAGAAGCTATTGACAATGAAAATGGGATCTCAGAAGCTACTGACACTGAAAATGGGATTTCAGAAGCTATTGACAATGAAAATGGGATTTCAGAAGCTATTGACAATGAAAATGGGATTTCAGAAGCTATTGACAATGAAAATGGGATTTCAGAAGCTACTGACACTGAAAATGGGATTTCAGAAGCTATTGACAATGAAAATGGGATTTCAGAAGCTACTGACACTGAAAATGGGATCTTAGAAGTTACTGACCGAGAACATGAGATCTCAGAAGCTATTGACACTGAACATAGGATCTCAGAAACTACTGACGTTGAACATGGGATTTCAGAGACGGGACAAAACTATGAAAATTGCAGAAAAGTCATCCTGAACATTTCAAGGTAAATATTATTAGTGATATTATAACAGGGGGACATTAGTATATGATTCATATCTGATTCATTCCAGCATTCTTTTCATTTATCAAAATTTCTTAATAACAATTTAAGATTATTTCTTTCACTAGTGTAAATAATTTCCTATCTTTACTATTATTAAGTAAATGTTAGAACTAGCGAATGATTAGGTGATTTAACTCCAGTTAAGTAGCAACCTCACCAAGTTTCCTGTCTCAATTCTAACAGCCTATCCTCATACCCTGTTCACTATCTCACGCTGTCTGACAGAGCGAAAAAAGAGGCAAAGAGTGCAACACAACAGAAAATGGATGGAGGTGCGACTTACTCCTGGTCCTCAATTTCCATTTTCCTCTTAATACCGTAAACGTTGGTGGCTTTGGCGTCGAACAGGAGGCTCTGCACCAGGTCCTTGTCACCTGAGGGAGTTGAGGAAGTTAAAAGTACACATAGCAAATACCAGTAAGTTACATTGACACTTTCCCACTACATATCAAATACATTTCACCACCTGATGAAACTTCCTTCAAGGTCCCACTAGTTTGTATTTCTGCAGAAAAAAAAGAGTCTTAAGGGGGTTACTCTTTTGAAATCGATAGAATTATACTCATGATCAAAGTCAAAATCAGTTTTCTAAACACATTATGTTCCCTGGATACACATAATAATAGTCTGAAAATCTATGTCGTGTTAGATTTGAGGTTTATAGATACTGATATCCTACACATAAGGCTGATATCAGATTCTTGGACGTGTATAACCCTCTGTTATTGCCAAAGCGAAGATAACTTTAAAGTCATTGAGAGAGAGATTTAACTGAGTAAAAACTTAAAAAAAACCTCGACTTTAAACGTCGCAGGACATTTCACCTTCGTTCATGACAATTGACGCCTTTCCCGTCTCAGTCATAAGAGAGTCATGCAAATAATAACTTCAAACTCAATGAACATTAAACAATGACTGACGGTTTGCATACATCATAACCAGAGGGCCACCCTTCACTATCTTTCCCACAGTGAGCAACACAAGCTCATCTGTCCTGCTGCCGGTCACTCGACTCGCAACACGTCGCCTCCTGTGAGCCTGCTGGCTACACTGACAAGACTTCATGCAGCACTTCCACTTCTACTGCTAATGTTGCCGCTGCTTATTGAACTTCTTTTGTGTGTGACCCGATTGGTGGTGACTGGTGATGGCGGTGATGGTGGTGATGACGTACGTGATGGTGATGGTGGTGACAGGGCTTCACATCGGATGAATGTTCCAAGAAACATGCCTGAAGCAGCGTTCGTCACGTAAGTACATCATTTGAACTGTGTATTATCCTCAGTAGTGATGGTCGACTCCCAGTGTGCGCAGGAAGCAAGGAATAAACATGAGGCGGAGGCATGACATGAACAAATAGTCAAGTCTTGATCATTTTTTGACTCTGGTTGCAACTTAAGCTCTCTTACATGTGATGCTCTTCAGTCTGTTCTTATTTCCAGCGAGTTTCTTCATGGTATTCCAAAGGCAGGTTGGTGATCCTTCGAATATGAACAATCAAAACGAAAGTAATCGGTCATCATAGTATGTAAAATTGAGTTACATTTCTTTTCAGTTCATCAAACTATCTACAGAATTCTGTGTGAGGGCCTTGTGAGAAGACATCTATTTCTACTGTGATTTGATCATCACGTCGTAAAATATAGCAATTACTAAAATACTAAACACTTACAATAATATTAGTGTTACTCAATGTTACGGGTAGAATTAACTTCAGTTTTTCTTGGCAATGCAGATTCTTCTCTGTTATACTATGTTGTCGAGGTGTCAACATGTACGTATTGACACAAAATGGATGAGTACGAGCAAAGGAGGAACTACCTAAATGTGGGACAGCACGGGTTTAGGGATAGTAAATCATGAGTAACAAATATCAGACTTCCACGAGAGAGTAAGCTCCGTTGTAGACGAAAGAGAAAGTTGGGTGTACTTTTCTCCACAACTGTAGGAAAACATTTAACACTGTACCTCATGGAGGGTTGGCAAAGAAATTGGGTCTTAGGCAGGAGTAAAGGGTAGACTATTTCGATGAAGAAAATAATCTTTATGGAAGGGAACAAAGGACAAGTGTTAGGGAAGCTGTCTCGAAATAAGTTGCGGTCACCAGTGGTGAGGAACATTACTCATCTTGATCTGTGTAAGTGACTTGCTCAAAGGACTGTACTCATGCTTTAAAACACTTGTAAATGATAACAAGACCACGAAAGAAGTGGTGACAAAGATTGCATTAGATTACGAAAGGACCACGAGAAACTCTCAAGAGTTGGTCTGATACATGATTGATGAAATTCAGCCGAGCAAATGCGAAATAATGACGATGGTACACAGTGAAATAAAGTCTTGATACAAGTGCTATCTAAAAGGCAGTATGATGCTGGAATCTGTGTGTGAAAGGGGCTTGGAAGCAGAGTCGACACTGTACGTAACTTGTCTCTAAATTCCATCTCAAGAGAACCGCAAAGGTAACAGACTATTCGCTGACAAACATTAGAATAGCATTTGAATAGGGAAATAGTCAGCTGGCTACTCACGGCGTACATAAAGCCAAAACTATAATGTGCTTCTCAAGTTTCGTCAACGCACTTAAAGAAGCGCAAAGAACTAACTGAGAAGGTCTAGAAGAAGGCAAGAAGAATGACACCAGTATTAAGAAAGTTGAGTTACAGTGAGAGGATACAAGTCATATTTTTGCTCACCATGGAAGAGAAGAGAGGAAGGCACGACTTATCACAACTTAAAGTCTGATGTCCATAGTCAAGAGAGCAACCCGAAGCCATAACAAGAAACTAGGGGGAAAACTTGTTAAATATACAGCGTTACGTTTATAGTATCACAGCAACTGAAGGATGGAATCAGCTAAGTGATGGAATTGTAAATACTGACAACACACAGAAGTTTGAACAAGTGTATGACAGTAAAGAATATTCTAGAGATGGGGCCCTGCAAGTACAGAACTCCATCTCGCCATTGTACGAGCAGGTAATGGTAAATAGACAATTACAACTCGGGCGTCAGCGTAGGTTCTAAGAAAATGGTGAATGAATGAAGAATGAGAGTCATTCCTGATTCACCTTCATCTTGTAGGAAAAGACTGGGATAGACAACTATTAACCAAGATCATTTTGTGTTCATATAATGCCTGCATCCTGTACACAGATAATGATATAAATCCTAGTATCTCTATAGCTTTTGGCAAGAAACAAAGGTAAAGCATCGCATATGCACTCTACGCGTTACATCAGTGCGTCAGACTCTTCCTCAGTACATTCACCGAGTCCACTGACAGTACAGCGGTGTGGGGGTAGTGGTACATTTACCCTGATGGCTTCGATGGCCTTTATAAAAACTGCCACATAGAAGTCGGTGTTTGTCAGCAACGTTTATTTCGCTGTCCATCGAATTCCTTAACGTCCTTCCTACAGACGAATCTATGTATCAGTGGCAGTGAACCGTTCACTTGCTTTGTAAAGATTTAGTAAAGAGAGGACGGGCCGTCAGTACGACAAACACCTGGCGGATCTACCGTCACAACACCTGGTTTGTCGAATCCCGGTTTTACTCATATGTGTGGATCAAAGGTTACTTTTCCATCGCTATTTGAGACCAGCGCTTCTCATGTCTAACAAAACGGGACTTTGCTATTTTCACCTTTGTTGTTTTTCCTTTAATGTTCTACATCACACTCTCGTTTCAGAGAGGTTTCCACATTCTGCAATGCGTTCCGAGTTCTAGCTGCACTCATCAGTCGCTTAATGGAAGTGGCCAGGAACGTAGCTCTGCGATCTGAGTAGCCAAATCCGTGCATCGTCGAGACAGCAATGTGTTGGTTGATCTCGCCCTCTTTCTCCTTTAGTGCGTGACGAGAAACAATCCCTGTTGTCACGCTCGTCGAGAATTTTGAGCCAGTTCATACCAGAACTCCTAACCTATTTCGTGCAACTTAAGGAGGTCAAATGAACTGCTCCTCAAGTGCAAGTGAGGAGGTCCATCGCCCATAACGAAGTTGGTGATTGCTGAATGAAAGGAATGATGATCAGAATGAACAAAAGAAATATCTTCAGCACTCTGAAGGATCATTTTTCTGAATTTCTAGATCAAGGTCAGCGTGAGAGTTCCTCAATTGGTTTGCATTATTTGGGAAAACAAATGAAAAAAAAGGAGTATTCTCCTTCAGATCCGTGTTTTACTTCCAAGCCTCTTGCTGGCCATTGCATACATGGAAAGGAAGTTCAAACTTCTTTTCAACATGAGGCTCTAACAGGAATTTCTCTACCCTTACCCCTCAGGTTCCCTGTGGTTGGCCTGTAGAACACCTTGCAAAGCAGTATATTATCTGATCTGGCAGGTTAGAGATTGCCATATGGAACTGAAGTAATGCCTTAGGACCTCAGTCGACGCGCCTTTACAGCTGACAAAGTGAACGTTGCATGACAATCACTGATGATCTTCACCAGAGTTTCGCCGTCCGTCAGGTAGGTCACAAGTGGACTGAGAAACAGATTAGTGTTGGCTAGTGTCAGGCTCTGCAGAAAGAGCATTTTGCTTTTGTCCCTTCTGGGGAATAATCCTTGTAAGAACTGACAGAAAGCTAAGTCTAGCTTAGGTACATTTTATCACCTACACTCAAATTCCTCTGGGAAAAGCTCACCTGAGCTGGATCAAATCAATCTGCTTCTGGCACACCTGCGCCGTGTCTTGAGGAACAGTGGTACGAGTGTGGTGGGACACGCCTGGGATAACCTTCGATATACTTTGGCTGCGGTGGGAGACTCACGCATCTCGACAAGCTGCACAGTGGTGTTAACCATACCCAGTGTGCTAACACCGACCCCCGCCCGTCGTGACCATCACCTTCAAAACCACCTCTGGCTGCGTTACTGCCACCGCTCTAGTCTTCACTGCCACCGTCACCCCATCGGCCGTACTTATGCTACTTATATATCAATGAGCGAGCATGTGTAGCCTTGTTTCCGTTATGTTCGATAGACATGTTTAGTGTAAGTAAAGTGAAACTTTTCTCGAGAACACTGCCCATTTCCCAGGAATCCGAAGCAGCGACAGACGTGTATGCCTTGGGCAAGTATGTCAATACCCCTGTGAGTAACTAGGGCGGACCACTTGCTTTTGGAGGCAGATCTTGTTACACCCTCACTGTCCTTGGCAAGCTGCGTGGCTACGTGAGCCCGAGCAAACTCCCGTGTGTTCGGCAGCCGTGGTTGTCGGCTATAAGTGAATCACAATCCACGAGCTCGGTTGCGACATCTACGTCAGTCTTGTTTCCGCTTTCTCTACTCGTATTCATCTTTCCCTCCCTCCCCCTTACGTTCTCCAAGAGCTTCAAGGTTTCACACAGTTCGGCATTAGGAATCATAAAGCTGTGATCGTATCTTGCACCTCGGGAAAGAATGTTTCTTATATCCGCATGATCCAAGAAGATGTCGTCCTGCACGTATACCACATACACTTTTCATGTCTGAATTGTTTTCTTAGTAATTCTTCGTCATAAGGAACCTATTCAGTGACAAAAGCTATCATTGAAATCACTGATGTATTGATAGCGTCGAGAATACTAGGTTCGGATCCTCCTTTGACATCTCAAAGTTCACACAGGAACGATTGTCTGTGTTCATGCCGACTCTTAAAACATTGTAACTGGCAGCCATATAATGACAAATATCTTTAGGCAATAAAATCACAAATTATCCTCTCTTAACCCTAAAGAAAAATGATAGAACTCTTTTCTATATCTGTCACATGAAAGTCTAGTTATATCTCAAACAAGATGAAAAAAAAAAAAATAGATCTACGGTCACTATATCTGACAACAGGATGTAAATATGGCAAGAGAGGCGCTCACCGACCACAGGGAGCCAACATCAATACTTTCAGCTGTGATCATCAGTCTACTGTAGGACGCACCAGAAGAAAATATTTCACAGTAATATGCTAGAGCAAGATGGAACGGACTGTGTTAAGAAGAGGACGTGAGTGGAATCTGTGTTAAACAAAGGAGGGGGTCATGACTGTGTTAAAACAAAGGAGGGGGACATGACTGTCTTAAACGATGGGGACGTGACTCGGTGTTTGAATAAAGAAGGGGACGTGACTCGGTGTTTGAATAAAGGAGGGGACGTGACTCTGTGTTTCGACAAGGAGCAAAATACTCTATGTGTTTAGAATAAGAGAGAAATTGACTGTCTTAAGACAAAGAGGTGAATGGACTCTGTTTCAAGATGAGGACGTAGAATATTCTAAAGCAAATGATAAAAAAGAAACAATCATGAATCTGGAACTGTACACCAGAATATCTTTTAACAGCGTAACCTTATCAAAGTTGACGCAGGATTGAACATCCTATAACAAGATACCAGTAAGACAATCCGGAATGATATATAATAGTATAGCATACGGTAATGATATAGCATTATGAATATATCTAATGCCTGCTGAGTCTGTGGGAGACGAGCGCCTTCTTACATGCAAACCAAAGGAAAGAGATACTCACAGTAGTAACTGTCTACCTTCTCGTTATCCACGACAGGGTCCTTCCAGACGTCTGCATGTAAGGAAAAGAACCATAGTGAGAAGTACTCCAACAATTCCATAACACACAAGTAAAAAATGACCTCAGTCAATCCATTTGGAGGTACGTGCATACATTCACAAACACAACGGAAGCAGGTGGTATACAGACATATGTGAAAGAACATTGTTATAAAATCACGTTAAAGAAAACTACCAATTCCAAAGTTGCATGAAAAGTACTGGATTATCTGTACACCAACTAGAACTTCTGATATAATACTGTTTCCTCGGTGACCATACTGATGTAGAGAAGCAGACTTTTACCTTTACTGTACTCAGTCTGTCTTTTGTGCCTCAAAGTAGATGATGATGATGAAGATGAAGTATGAAATATAATCTTTTGTATTGTCAAACTGAGTGTGTATGTATATGATGTAAGCATGTAACGACTGTATGTGCGTATTTGTGAGTGCTTGATTATCTATTTGCGTATATGGAAATATATAATACTACAAGTTGTATATATATATATATATATATATATATATATATATATATATATATATATATATATATATATATATATATATATATATTATTTGCTTTGTCGCTGTCTCCCGCGTTAGCGAGGTAGCGCAAGGAAACAGACGAAAGAATGACCCAAACCACCCACATACACATGTATATACATACACGTCCACACATGCAAATATACATACCTATACATCTCAACGTATACATACATATACACAAACAAGACATATACATATATACACATGTACATAATTCATAGTCTACCTTTATTCATTCCCATCGTCACATATGAAATAACAACCTCCTTCCCCTTCATGTGTGCGAGGTAGCACTAGGAAAAGACAACAAAGGCCACATTCGTTCACACTCAGTCTCAAGCTGTCATGTAATAATGCACCGAAACCACAGCTCCCTTTCCATATCCAGGCCCTACAGAACTTTCCATGGTTTACCACAGACGCTTCACATGCTCTGGTTTAATCCACTGACAGCACGTCGACCCCGGTATACCACATCGTTCCAATTCACTCTATTCCTTGCACGCCTTTCACCCTCCTGCATGTTCAGGCCCCGATCACTCAAAATCTTTTTCACTCCATCTTTCCCCCTCCAATTTGGTCTCCACTTCTCGTTCCCTCCACCTCTGACACATATATCCTCTAGGTCAATTTTTCCTCACTCATTCTCTCCATGTGAACAAACCCTTTCAAAACACCCTCTTCTGCTCTCTCAACCACACTCTTTTTATTACCACACATCTCTCTTACCCTGTTATTACTTACTCGATCAAACCACCTCACACCACATATTGTCCTCAAACATCTTATTTCCAGCACATCCACCTTCCTCCGCACAACTCTATCCATAGCCCACGCCTCGCAACCATATAACATTGTTGAAACCACTATTACTTCAAACATATATATATATATATATATATATATATATATGTATATATGTTATTTTTTATATTTATTTATTATACTTTGTCGCTGTCTCCCGCGTTTGCGAGGTAGCGCAAGGAAACAGACGAAAGAAATGCCCCCCCCCCCATACACATGTATATACATACGTCCACACACGCAAATATACATACCTAAACAGCTTTCCATGGTTTACCCCAGACGCTTCACATGCCTTGATTCAATCCACTGACAGCACGTCAACCCCGGTATACCACATCGCTCCAATTCACTCTATTCCTTGCCCTCCTTTCACCCTCCTGCATGTTCAGGCCCCGATCACACAAAATCTTTTTCACTCCATCTTTCCACCTCCAATTTGGTCTCCCTCTTCTCCTCGTTCCCTCCACCTCCGACACATATATCCTCTTGGTCAATCTTTCCTCACTCATTCTCTCCATGTGCCCAAACCACTTCAAAACACCCTCTTCTGCTCTCTCAACCACGCTCTTTTTATTTCCACACATCTCTCTTACCCTTACGTTACTCACTCGATCAAACCACCTCACACCACACATTGTCCTCAAACATCTCATTTCCAGCACATCCATCCTCCTGCGCACAACTCTATCCATAGCCCACGCCTCGCAACCATACAACATTGTTGGAACCACTATTCCTTCAAACATACCCATTTTTGTTTTCCGAGATAATGTTCTCGACTTCCACACATTCTTCAAGGCCCCCAGAATTTTCGCCCCCTCCCCCACCCTATGATCCACTTCCGCTTCCATGGTTTCATCCGCTGCCAGATCCACTCCCAGATATCTAAAACACTTCACTTCCTCCAGTTTTTCTCCATTCAAACTCACCTCCCAACTGACTTGACCCTCAACCCTACTGTACCTAATAACCTTGCTCTTATTGACATTTACTCTTAACTTTCTTCTTCCACACACTTTACCAAACTCAGTCACCAGCTTCTGCAGTTTCTCACATGAATCAGCCACCAGCGCTGTATCATCAGCGAACAACAACTGACTCACTTCCCAAGCTCTCTCATCCCCAACAGACTTCATACTTGCCCCTCTTTCCAAAACTCTTGCATTTACCTCCCTAACAACCCCATCCATAAACAAATTAAACAACCATGGAGACATCATATATATATATATATATATATATATATATATATATATATATATTCTTTCCGGAATCACCGGAATCAGGATTCTGGTGAGAAACTGCAGAAGCTGGTGACTGAGTTTGGTAAAGTGTGTGAAATAAGAAAGCCGAGAGTAAATGTGAATAAGAGCAAGGTTATTAGGTACAATAGGGTTGAGGGCAAGTCAATTGGGAGGTAAGTTTGAATGGAGAAAAACTGGAGGAAGTGAAGTGTTTTAGATATCTGGGAGTGGATTTGGCAGCGGATGGAACCATGGAAGCGGAAGCGAGTCACAGGGTGGGGGAGGGGGCAAAAGTTCTGGGAGCTTTAAGAAATGTGTGGAAGGCGAGAACATTATCTTAGAAAGCAAAAATGGGTATGTTTGAAGGAATAGTGGTTCCAGCAATGTTATATGGTTACGAGGTGTGGGCTATATAGATAGGGTTGTGCGAAGGAGGGTGGATGTGTTGGAAATGAGATTTGAGGACAATATGAGGTGTAAGGTGGTTTGATCGTGTAAGTAATGAAAGGGTAAGAGAGATGTGTGGTAATAAAAAGACTGTGGTTGAGAGAGCAGAAGAGGGTGTGTTGAAATGGTTCGGTCACATGGAGAGGATGAGTGAGGAAAGATTGACAAAGATGATATATGTGTCAGAGGTGGAGGGAACGAGAAGTGGGAGACCAAATTGGACGTGGAAGGATGGAGTGAAAAAGATTTTGAGCGATCGGGGCCTGAACATGCAGGAGGGTGAAAGGCGTGCAAGAAATAAAGTGAATTGGAACGATGTGGTATACCGGGGTCGACGCGCTGTCAATGGATTGAACTAGGGCATGTGAAGCGTCTGGGGTAAACCATGGAAAGTTTTGTGGGGCCTGGATGTGGAAAGGGAGCTGTGGTTTCGGTGCATTTTACATGACAGCTAGAGACTGAGTGTGAACGAATGTGGCCTTTGTTGTCTTTTCCTAACACTGCCTACCGCACGTGCGGGGGAGGGGGTTGTCATTTCATGTGTGGCGGGGTATCGACGGGAATGAATAAATGTAGCAAGTATGACTTATGTACATGTGTATATATGTATATGTATGTGTATGTATATATATGTATACGTTGAAATGTACAGGTATGTATATGTGCGTGTGTGGACGTGTATGTATATACATATGTATGTGGGTGGGTTGGGCCATTCTTTCGTCTGTTTCCTTGCGCTACCTCGCTAACGCGGGAGACAGCGACAAAGTATAATGATAAAATAAAAATATTCTTTATTTCATAATGGACCGCCGTTTCCCGAGTTAGCACCAGGAACAAGGAAGAAAAGCCACATCTGCTCATCCATTCTTGCGCTGATGCGTGTAATTCACCGAAACAACAGCCTATCCACATCTAGGCCCCACAGACCTTTCCATGGTTTATCCCAGACGTTTCACGTGCCCTTTGACAGCACACTGACCTCAGTGTACCACATCGTCCCAATTCACTTCCGTGCACGCCTTTCATCCTCCTGCATGTTCATGCCCCGATCACTCAAAATCTTTTTTCACTCCATCCTTCTATCTCCATTATGGTATCCCTGTTCTCTTTGTTCCCTCCACATACGACACGTATATTTTCTTTGTCAACCTTTCCTATTTCTCTCAATATGTCCAAACAATTTCAACACACCTACTCTCTTTACCACACTCTTTTCATTACCACACGCCACTGGTAAACAACGTTACCGGAAACGCTTGTTTACCAAAGGCCTTTTAGCTACGTCTCTTCCTCGTATATCAACTAATTGCTCTTCCTCTTCTATCTCATTCTTGCATCTCTCCTGACGATATGATCTTACACGAAAGTGCCCTTAAAAACTCGTTTCATTTTCCTGGTGTTGATCAGTAAACACTAGATCACGCGCACTACTGTCAACTACTGCAATATATATATATATATATATATATATATATATATATATATATATATATATATATATATATATATATATCCCTGGGGATAGGGGAAAAAGAATACTTCCCACGCATTGACCGCGTGTCGTACTAGGCGACTAAAGGGGACGGGGGGCTAGAAACCCTCCCCTCCCTGAACTTTAACTTCCTAAAAGAGGAAACAGGAGTCATGCGGGGAGTACTCATCGTCTTCGAAGGCTCAGATTGGGGTGTCTAAATGTGTATGGATGTAACCAAGATGAGAAAAAAAAGGAGAGATAGGTAGTATGTTTAAGGAAAGGAACCTGGATGTTCTGGCTCTGAGTGAAACGATGCTCAAGGGTAAAGGGGAAGAGTGGTTTGGGAATGTCTTGGGAGTAAAGTCAGGGGTTGGTGAGAGGACAAGAGCAAAGGAAGGAGAAGCACTACTCATGAAGCAGGAGTTGTGGGAGTATGTGATAGAGTGTAAGAAAGGAATCTTTAGATTGATATAGGTAAAACTGAGAGTGGATAGAAAGAGATGGGTGATTATTGGTGCCTATGCACCTGGTCATGAGAAGAAAGAGCAGCTGAGTGAGTGTGTTAGCAGCTTCGATGCATGAGACCGGGTTGCAATGATGGGTGATTTGAATGCAAGGGTGAGTAATGTGGGAGTTGAGGGTATAATTGGTATACATGGGGTGTTCAGCGTTGTAAATGGAAATGGTGAAGAGCTTGTAGATTTGTGTGCTGAAAAAGGACTAGTGATTGGGAATACCTGGTTTAAAAAGAGAGATATACCTAAGTATACTTATGTAAGTAGGAGAGATGGCCAGAGAGCGTTATTGGATTACGCGTTAATTGATAGACGCGTGAAAGAGAGACTTTTGAATGTTAATGTGCTAAGAAGGGCAACTGGAGGGATGTCTGATCATTATCTTGTGGAGGCAAAGGTGAAGATTTTTAGAGGTTTTCGGAAAAGAAGAGAGAATGTTGGGGTGAAGAGAGTGGTGAGAGTAAGTGAGCTTGGAAATGAGACTAGTTTAAGGAAGTACCAGGGGAGATTGAGTGCAGAATGGAAAAGGGTGGGAGCAAATGACGTAAGAGGAGTGGTGGAGTAATGGGATGTATTTAGGCAAACAGTGATAGCTTGCGCAAAAGATGCTTGAGGCATGAGAAAGGTTGGAGGTCGGAAGATAAGAAAGGGGTAGTGAGTGGTGGGATGAAGAAGTATGATTGTTAGTGAAAGAGAAGAGAGAAACGTTTGGACGAATTTGGAGGGAAGTAGTGCGAATGACTGGGTGATGTATAAATGAAAGAGGCAGGAGGTCAAGAGAAAGGTGCAAGAGGTGAAAAAGAGCGCAAATGAGAGTTTGGGTGATAGAGTATCATTAAATTTCAGGGAGAATAAAAAGATGTTTTGGAAGGAGGTAAATAAAGTGCGTAAGACAAGAGAACAAAGGGGAACATCGGTGAAGGGGGTTAATGGGGAGGTAAGAACAAGTAGTGGTGAAGTGAGAAGGAGATGAAGTGAGTATTTTGAAGGTTTATTGAATGTGTTTGATGATAAGAGTGGCAGATATAGGGTGTTTTGGTCGAGGTGGCGTGCGAAGTGAGAGGGTCAGGGAGAATGGTTTGGTAAACAGAGAAGAGGCAATGAGAGCACTGCGGAAGATGAAAGCCGGCAAGGCGGCGGGTTCGGATGGTATTGCAGTGGAATTTATTAAAAAAGGGGGTGACTGTGCTGTTGACTGGCTGGTAAGGACATTCAATGCATGTATGGTTCAAGGTGAAGTGCCTGATGATTGGCGTAGTGCCAGTGGCATAGTGCCACTGTACAAAGGCAAAGGGGATAAAGATGAGTGTTCAAATTACAGAGGTATAAGTTTGTTGAGTATTCTTGGGAAATTATATGGGAGGGTATTGATTGATAGGGTAAAGCAGTGTGGTTTCAGAAGTGGTAGAGGATGTGTGGATCAGGTGTTTGCTTTGAAGAATGTATGTGAGAAAAACTTAAGAGAAAAAGATGGATTTGTATGTTACTTTTATGGATCTGGAGAAGGCATATGATAGAGTTGATAGAGATGCTCTGTGGAAGGTATTAAGAGTATATGGTGTGGGAGGTAAGTTGCTAGAAGCAGTGAAATGTTTTTATCAATGATGTGAGGCACGTGTACCATTAGGAAGAGAGGAAAGTGACTGGTTCCTAGCGAATGTTGGTTGCGGCAGGGATGCGTGATGTCTCCATGGTTGCTTAATTTGTTTATGAATGGGGTTTTTAGGTAGGTGAACGCAAGAGTTTTGGAGAGAGGGGCAAGTATGCAGTCTGTTGTGGATGAGAGATCTTGGGAAGTGAGGCAGTTGTTATTCGCTGATGATACAGCGCTGGTGGCTGATTCGAGTGAGTAACTGTAGAAGTTGGTGACTGAGCTTGGTAAAGTGTGTGAAAGTAGAAAGCTGAGAGCAAATGAGAATAAGAGCAAGGTTATTATGTTCAGTAGGGTTGAGGGACAAGTAAACTTGGAGGTAAGTTTGAATGGAGAAAAACTGGAGGAAGTGAAGTGTTTTAGACATCTGGGAGTGGATTTGGCAGCGGATGAAACCATGGAAACGGAAGTGAGTCACAGTGTGGGGGAGGGGGCGAAGGTTCTGGGAGCGTTGAAGTATGTGTGGAAGGGGAGAACGTTATCTCGGAGAGCAAGAATGGGTATGTTTGAAGGAATAGTGGTTCCAACAATGTTATATGGTTGTGAGGCATGGACTATAGATAGGGGTGTGCGGAGGGGGGTGGATGTGTTGGAAATGAGATGTTTGAGGACAATATGTAGTGTGAGGTGGTTTGATCGAGTAAGTAATGAAAGGGTAAGAGAGATGTGTGGTAATAAAAAGAGTGTGGTTGAGAGAGCAGAAGAGGGTATATTGAAATGATCTGGTCACATGGAGAAAATGAGCGAGGAAAGATTGACAAAGATGATGTATACGTCAGAGGTGGAGGGAACGAGGAGAAGTGGGAGACCAACTGGAGGTGGAAGAATGGAGTGAAAAAGATTCTGAGCGATCGGGGCCTGAACATACAGGAGGATGAAAGGCGTGCAAGGAATAGAGTGGATTGGAATGATGTAGTATACCGGGGTCGACATGCCCTGGATTAAGCCAGGGCATGTAAAGCGTGTGGGGTAAATCATGGAAAGTTTTGTGGGGCCTGGATGTTGAAGGGGAGCTGTGGTTTCGGTGCATTACACATGACAGCTAGAGACCGAGTGTGAACGAATGTGGCATTTGTTGTCTTTCCCTAACGCTACCTCGCGCGCGCGGGTGTGTGTGTGTGTGTGTGTGTGTGTGTGTGTGTGTGTGTGTGTGTGTGTGTGTGCCATTTCATGTGTGGCGGGGTGGCGACGAGAATAGATGAAGGCAGCAAGTACGACACATGTACATGTGTATATATTTATATGTCTGTGTATGTATATGTATGTATACATTGAAAAGTTTTCACTTTTCCAAAAGGAAAAGAGAAGGGGTCAAAATATATACATACTCATATATATATATATATATATATATATATATATATATATATATATATATATATATATATATATATATATATATAAATATATATATGCACACTCAAAGGTACATATCAAGACAAAGATGGTGACTCACACTTTTTGCCCTTGTTCATGGTGGGCGTCGGTGGCGGGTGGGTACGGGTGGAACGCCACTTCCAGTGAGGCTTCTGGGCACGGGAGAAGAAATACTTCATCAGCTCCTCAGGGCTGTCCCCTACAATGTCCTGGTTGTACTTGTACTCGCAGTACACCCTGGTGGGAGGAAGGATGAAATTGTCTGAGTTTCACCTGTGAAAAGGATATTACAAGCTTGGTATATAACTTAATTATGACAACATAACACACACACAGGCGAGGGAGACTCTTAGGGTACATGGCATGTAACTGTTTGAAGGTCTGAGAAATTAATGCAGGATAGTCTCTAGGTAGAGTTGGACAATCACAGTACATCACGAGGGCAGAGGGAACACGCAGCACTGATGCAGTAGTGCGTGTTCCTGAGAAGAGTACGCAAGATACAATGAAAAAATAATAACACGGCAGGTGTATGTTGGGTGGAGAAAATTATATAACGTACGAAGAGGCGTCTGAAGATGAAAATATTACAGAACTAAATCATTCCATAAGAATCAGTTGTTTCTTGAGGTAAAAGGTGGATCGGTTAGTATCAGACGTCCTTAGAACTTGACTTATGCTTTCAAAATTTTTTTTTTTATTTTAAGTGAATAGGTCCACCGCTGATAGAAAGCACAAAACAAAACTGATAGGAACACAAGGTAACAAGGAGTTTTTGATTTCTTTTTTTGTATTCTAGAAGATCGGGTGTTTATTTTTTTTTTCCAGAAATGGCTCTGGTGTCAGAGAAGAAATAGTTTTCATACCCGAAATCCATCAATTATTCATTTCCAAGTTTACAATCTTGTAAAAGGTAATACTTATACCACAAAAGGAATACACAAGACTGACATGCCAATCTTATACTCGTATAAACAAATACACATGAAGAGCAAAAACGCAGACACAAACTTGCATACACATTCATGAACAATACATAAAAACGTCACTGAGACACACAAATGCTCAGAACTACACACCCACATATACACATGAAATCAAGCAAAAATCTGTTAAGAATGATGTGAAAAAGTATTCCTATAGTATGAATGATAAATGAATGGAATGCTATGACTGAAAACAGTTGACGTAGACAGTATACAGAAATCTAGGGCGTATGATAATAAAGAATATTAAAGAGACGAGGCCCTACGAGTGTAAAAACTTCTTCCCCGTATGGTACAAATAGGCAATTACATACACACACAGAAACCACCTTCTTGGAGATTGGTTTAGGCGAACAGAAAGATCTATGTCACTAATTGGATATTGTGCAAGCTGACGCTCTTTGTAAAGATTTTTTCCACTATGATCAAATTTCCCGGCACATACATGCATTGGTAGTGTGTATGGCCTTCAGAAAATTTCAAACTTCTGAGGAAATTTTCAGAGATTTTTCATTTTGAACTGACGCTGACGACCTTAAGGACCTTGTCAGTTGATATATCTATAGCTCAAGCATCTACACAACTACGCTTTGAATACTTGACTGATGGTGCTTGAGCTCGGTTTCAAACTGTTAGAAGTTTAAAACATCTAATAGGATTTCCAACACATTTATGCTAAAACTAAAGAAATAAGGTCATATCTGTTTAATACAACCCTACAGCCATACTAGGCTAGAAATTTAGAGAAAAAATGGAGCCTAGCCATGTAAGTCTTCACAGCTGTAACCAAATTCGTTGCAAGTAAACAGGACGAGATATTTATGGTTTTTCATCAAGCAGAAGATCAGATAATTAAAGGGCATATCAGTTGAGATCACAAGGGTGGGATATGGTTATCGATCATACAGGAACATGATCAGAAGTTATAACAATTGGATGAAGAAGTTAGGAGGACATAGAAAGTGTCATCATAAAGAGAGAGAACATGAGTAAATTGACAGATGTCGTCAAAGATTATTATGATAAACTCCAAGAACGATGGAATCCAGAAGGAAAATAGCCATGGGAAAGAAGGTGCATCTACCGTTCAGCATTAAAGAAAGAGGTCAAAATATTCTTCATAAGGCGTCCGTGTAATACATGAAATTTTTTTTTTCATAACACTAAAAATCAGAGGTTGTTGAGGATATGGGTCGGGAGACAATAGAAACCTCTGGGGTTGGTCAAAATACAGAGGGGACTGATTGACGCTAAGGATGGAGTTCTGGGGACAACGAAACTTAGGGATATAGCAAGTCAAGCGTGGTTCTAAAGGAGGTAATCTAAGCTGTCAGGAAAGGTTGATAATGGTAGTATATGGGGAAACTTGTTCGATAAAAGGTTTGAAAAAGAGCAAAATATTCAGGATCAGTATGTGTTGACGAAGAGGAGGGGTTTAGTAACACTCAGAGGTAATGAGTTTCATGAAGCAATGATAAACTACTTAGCCGAAAAATGAGCAGCACCAAGATCTAGAACGTTGGTGAAACGAAAGGTAGATAGACGCAAGTCACGGATGGTTTTTAGGCTAGAAAAAGACCATATTTCGGCCACTGAAAAAGTGTCAATAAAATAAAAGGACTAATAAAGGATATAGACATGCCAGGTGCAGTTTCTTAGATAATCGAATCAAAGGAAATTTGTAAATAAGGTTATCAGCAAGGTGCTATGTTGCTAAGCAACGGAGGATCACATAAGAAAGGAATATAATCAGCTTGAAATGAGTGTGAATGAATATAGATGGAGTGGCAGTAATCTAGATGGGCTTGTGGTATATAGAAAACATCTGGAGCCTGAGAACTAATAGGGATAGAAAGTGACAATGTTGAAATAGTGAAGACAAAACTTACTGAAGATAATATGACCTAATCTAACCTGTATAGAGGATAATGCTAACACAAAAGGAAGGAGATGAAAAAGGAAGAAGGGAATTTGCCTTCTTGATAAAGAAAAAAAATCACATTATGTATATCTTGGTGATGACTCTTAGTCCTCCAAAAAGATTTCATGAACCATAGCATATGTATGAAAATAACAACAAAGGGAGAATCAGTTTCGTACATGAAGGAATGAGACATGAAACCCTGACAAAGGTACAACACTAATAAAGGAGGAATTCGATTGTAAAGAGAAAGACTGGAAGAAATTAGATTCTTATGGAGATAGTAAGCCACGGAAACACAGGTTCCTAGAGTACAAACAGAAAAATATCCTGTATTACCATGTCATTAAAGACACTTCAATCTTGAGTACTGATACAAATTATTATTGGGAATAACAGATCTGATACACCATTAGGTAGGAGATCATATAATGCTTGAGCATGAAAATAACTTCACTGGGAATATAAACTGAAAATGGAGATATATAGCCATGACGTGGATCATATATATGGAAGCCTCTTTGAAATATATAATGAAGGAGTTGGGACATGAGAACCTTTAGCTGCAAATACAGGTGGCAAGTTAGAAAAGTGAGAGATATGGTTCAATAAAAGATGTCAAAAGCAACAGAGCTGAAGGATGTACTGCGGAGGAGATGCAGGCACTACTACGTGCAATTAAGGTGCACGAATCTGTGTGCAAAAGGGACTGAGGATTCAACTTTGTACCTAAACTGCCACCAGAACTCCCTCCACCTTAAGGAATTGTAAAGGAGAAAAACTTTACGCTGGTAAATATTACAGTCGCGTTCAAATAAAAGGATCCCTAGAAAAATATTCAGCAAGCTCTTCACATCGCTAATGAAGCCAAAACTAGAATATGCCTCTCTTCAAGTTTGGTCATCGCACCTAAAGAAACACAGAATCCGATAGAGACGGTCCAGAGAAGGGAAACAAAGATGGTGCTAAAATCATGATAGATGGAATACAGTGAAAGGCTAAAGACCATAAATTTGTTTGCTATGGAAGAGATGAGTAAAGAGTGACTTGACCACAACATTTAAGTTTTCGGACTAAGCTGACGTCAAGAGTGAACGATTCTTCGAAGGTTACAAAGATATGCCAACAATCATATGCCATGAAATGAAAATAAACAGTAAACTTATCATACGTGACGTACAAAAGTACCAAGGCAGTGGCTGAATGGAGTAAACTGACTGATGAAACTATGAGAGCTGACAGCATACAAGACTTTAGAAAATTTTATGATAGAAAGTTCCACGGGTGTAAAAACTCCTTATTCAAATAGGTATTACAAAGAAGTAATTACAAACAGTCACACACACACACACACTTGAGCACGTTGACAATAAGATAAACTTACCAATCAGGATGAAGGGTCCAGTTACCAGATGAGAAGTGATCCATAGCTGGAAAATCGAGATACAAATATATAAATGTATAGATATCTAAGTATATGCAGAGTCAGCAGGTACATCAGAAACACACCGAATTATTGTTTGTATAATGAAGATACATCCTGGTCAAAATTTTACTATAATAAGGATTTATCAGGGTTATTTTTTCTATGAGGATATATCATTCAGATTTTTCCTATAATGAGAATTCATCATGGTAAAATTTTTCTGATGAGGATATATCATGGTTAAATTTTTCCTATAATGATGATTCATCAGTGCTACATTTCTCCTCTATGAGAATACATTATGGTCAGATGTCTCCTATAATGAGGATTCGTCAGTCACATTTTTCCAATAATGAGGAATCATCATCGTCGGATATTCAGTGGCAGTTTTCAATGACACTTGATAAACAAATGACAGATTCTGGGTTAACATGTATTAGGTGATGACATCTCACTCCTTACCAGTCAGGCGATTCTAACTTAACATTGTATTGTGTCTTTGAGCATCATCTACCTTCCCTTCCCATCCCAAGCTCTCGAAAACGACAGTAAAAGGAATTCACAAACTGTCATCAAATCTGCTGTCTTTCGAGAACCTAGAAATACATTTTTCTTACCCCAAATGCGTCTGATGCAGTATTCGTATCTCTTGCTCCACAAGCCTTTCCTGTATCACTGGAGATTCCAAGGAGCATTGGTGATGTATTGTAGCATTAACTATTTACTATTTTTTCTAAAGCCTTAACCGATTGATTTAGCCCCACTATCACTCAAACGCTACTGAATATTGTTACAACTGCAACTCCATCAGGTTCTTTCCAAAGTGTATCCCTTAGAGGAACTCAATGGAGTTGAGGCAGCTCCCAGAGAATGGTGCAGCGCAATTTGAACGAATCACATATCATTATTCTTTTTACGGTTCAAGAAAACACAGGAAATGTGACACTGAAATTCGAGTGTGTAAAATGAAACTCACAAACACCAAGAACCCCGAAGAAAGTTGTAGATCTACCAGATCATTTTGTGAACCAAGTGTCCATTACTCACCCTTGGGGCCTCTTGGGTCTTGAATAGCTCTGGTAATTTCTATCTGCCCGTGCACCTTATACTGGCCATACCCATCGGGTAAGGCAATGCCTAGACTGAAGGGCGTTCCATCAACCTTTTCAGTAAAGTACCTCTGCTTCCTCTGAACCACGCGTTTCTGAAAGAGGCCACAAAGCACGTCATGTCGTAGTAGATGCTGAGGAGAGACATGTCGGGGTAAGATGGGAGTACAAAGATGTGGTCAAGAAGGATGGGGCCCGTAATGTTTTTGTTCTACAAAGTTGCGACCAATAAAAGATGACAAAGTGCTCTTGGTCTTGAAAATGAGTCCTCATTTGTAAGTTACGATTTGAAATATCAATTATTCCCAATGATATTTTTTTATGGCAGTTCCGCGACAGGCAATACTTTCTACATAAAGATAGCTTCTGAGGTGCTTGAGCCTTACCATGTTATCCATGTGCATCTTAACGTTGAGTACAGTCTCAGAATTGCGTTGCTCGATCAGGTCTCGGCGGAGCTGGAAAACAGAGGCGGATGAGAAACGGGTAACATCATAAAGCACAATCAGCATGCAAACATGGTGGCTTGTTCTGTAATCCACTGTCAAAAGAAGCTGGATCAGGATACACGTAAGCTGTCCATTAAGTGGACGAGATTGCTCGTAAGTTAAGAAAGAGTAAATGTAAAGAGGCTGAGAATGCTTTACCAGGGATGAATATGAGAGAAAT
>NC_092227.1:48565036-48592536 GCF_036320965.1 Panulirus ornatus
ATCCCACAATGACACACACACAACATCACCTCACGTTTGACCTGTGTCCCCTGCCAGGTCGATTTCCTGAGCGCCGAGGGAGCACCAAAGAAGGGGCTCCTGGGGCAGGAAGGCAAGACAGGTGACGTGCAGTATATCCGTTACCCTTCGTGAATAAATGGCATTTTCATTGTGCATTCTCATAATATATATATATATATATATATATATATATATATATATATATATATATATATATATATATATATATATATATATAAAACACCGACAGGCACATCTGCTTTAGGAAGGAAAAAAAAAAAAGAGAGAAAAGGGTGACATTTGGCGAGCCACCTCTAATAAAGCACACGACAATGGGGCAACCTTCCATTTCCACAGTGGACAGGGGGAACAAAAATAGCCCAGCCCTAACCCTCGCCAGGAAGAGGAAAAGAATTAAGTCCTTCCTGTTCAACACGGGCGGCCCTCAACATAAAGTGTGACGAAAGCTTTCCACGGACGAACCTCACGAGGGAGGACACGCAGTGCGACGAAGAGCTTTTCATGACAGGACGTCAAAATACAGTTGTCGATGGCTTCTGACGGATTGACCACAGAAAATGCGGCCTGACAAAAAGGTTTTTTCCCCCCAAGCAGACCTCAATATTCAGCGTGAAGATGGCTTTCCACCACAGGACTTCGGAAAATACACATCGGGAAAGAAGAACGGACCTGGGAGTGAGGCGTGATGAGGTCCTCTCCCCACACAGTGCCAGGACACGTCGACATCTGAGGCACCCCACACACACGATACGTCAACCCATCACAATGAATACAAGAGAAATACTTGTATTAAACAAGATCATTGCTGCAGTAGCCAGCCCTACAGCCACCGCTCCACCTACTATAAGGGTCAGCATAACACTGAAGAGGTGCGGCAGCTTAAGCTTTCCGCGTGAATCTGCTCAGGCTCAATGCTGGAGGACCTTCAACCACAGGGGAGCAGACTTCGAACTGGGATATATCTTGCGAGAACACGGTGTGGTTTAAAAATGGATTCTTGAGAAAGAAATGAAAAATGTATCCAACCGAGAGCGAGTGAAAGAAGCCCTTCGCCCTTTTGATCAAAACTTTATGACCTCTGATATCTTTGAAACTTACCAGTGGTTGATTGGTTACATGTTTGTGTGTTTCAAGGTCTAACCATATCTTGCGAAGATGAAAACAGACTGTGCAGTTAAAACAAAAATCCTGATGTCTGGAGGTACATATAAATATGAAGCTCTTTAACCTGTGGTAACTCCTGTGATATGAATCAAAGTCTCGAAAAACTACCATCTACTCAGAAGGGTTCTTAACGTAACGAACACAGGAATGGACGATGGGAAAAGCTAAATCCATACTTGTCTTTGGGTGTGCAGGACAGCCAGCTGATGGCGTCTCCTCCACAGAGGGAACTCGATCTACAACTCAGGATATTTATTCATGACAAATGGAACGCGGCCTTCACGATCAACTATCAGCCTCCAGCTTTCATAGCCTTCTAAACTGACCTGATCTGGGCGACCCTCAACGTAAAGTGTGACGAAAGAAGAGGAGTGACGGAGAGGGTGGCAGGCTCGAGGTGAGGATGTGGAGTGGATGTCTGCAGCTCGTGTAGCCACCACCACAGTGCCTCGAAGTCCGGGTTCGACCCCGAGACTGGACAGTGACGCCAAAGTTCCGTTCAGTGTGATGTGCGAAGCGTTGGCCACAGTGTCACCTCCCCGTCCATCTAATCCGTCTTAACTGCGACAGGACACATTGCGAAGATGGGGCAAAGAGGGGGGAAAAAAGACATGAAACTTGCTTCGTATACTGTCATCCATTTAGTTCAGTCCATTGCCAGTAGGTACCATATCGCTCCAATTCGCTCAAAACCGCCTGATCATGTTTCCATAGTGATTCTAGCACATATCCAGCCATTCTTCGAATGTCGAAGGAGATATATCTACCAGGCGGCCATCTTGAATATATCTTTATACTTGCGCAATCAGTAATATTCACCAAAACTCAAGATTCCACCTACGTATTAATCAGTCGAGGAGAGATTTATCTCACTTTCAATCACGCCTTAAGTGACGGGTGTCACACATAGGAGGAAACTCAAGGACTGATGTAGTGGTCAGAGCCAACCGGTAACAAAGGAAGAGTAACAATACGTCAATACAGGAGGAACCACACAGACATTGATACAAGAAGTGAAAACAAGCACTGATAAAGGAGGAATTACAAAGCATTAATATAGGAAGGGATACCTAAGAATTATCATAGGAGGGATAACAAAGGATTAACATAGTAGGAATAACAAAGGACTGATATAGGAGGAATATTAAAGCATTATTGTAGGCGAGATGATGAAGCATTGACAGAGGAGGGATAAGAAAGCATTAATTAAGGGGAAACCAGTACATCTCAGTGTGATAAAACTGATCACAGACGAATCTCTCTCTGTCCTTTTAACACGAGAGGTTCTGACAGGGACAACCATACATGGAAACTTTGGATAGTAAACAAGTGCAGAGTTAAAGAGGAGGAGAAAAATGGAACGCGAAAGGGACTTAAAAGCGAGTAAAGAATAGGGTAAGAAAGGAGACATGGAGAGTAATGGGAAAGTAGGGTGTATACAGTGAAGGAGAGGATAAACAGAGGGCACAGAAGGATGGAGAGGTGGGTATACATAGAAGGAAGGTAAATACAGAAGGTAGAGATTAATATGATAAAAGAAATAGAATATAAAACCTGGTGCGAAGAATAAATGAGAGAAATACGGAGAATGAAAGGAAAATATAAGTGAACCGAGAAGTGTGGGGGAGATAAACATGTAATGGTGGGAAACGGGGAAAAGTTATGCTGTGTGGGGTGGAAAGAGCACCGTGAGTAGGGGGAGGAGGGATAATGACGTAGTGGGGAAAAGAGGACTGTGTAGCGAGAGAGAGAGAGAGAGAGAGAGAGAGAGAGAGAGAGAGAGAGAGAGAGAGAGTAGGGTGTAATGGGGGGAGAGAGAACCGTGCAGTATGGGGGAGAGAGGAGGAGGAGGAGACAACAAAGATAAACAGGAGGTGGAGAGCTTGCTGATATTTATGGGTGGTGAGAGAGAGAGAGAGAGAGAGAGAGAGAGAGAGAGAGAGAGAGAGAGAGAGAGAGAGAGATGAGGAAGGAGGAAAGAGAGAAGTTTGGGATAGAAAAAATAAAGGAGAGGAAGGAAGGTAACACTGTGGGAAGAAGAAACAAAGCAGGAGGAAGAAAGATGGGAGAGAAAAATACGAAGACGAAGAAGAGGAAATAGAGAAGGGAGCCCACCCAAGTAGGGAGAGAGTGGGGGGTGAGGAAGGTGGGGAGCAAGGCAAGGAGGTGGAGGAACAGAAGGAAGAGACGAGGCGCGGAGGAAAGATGAAAAAGACGAAGAGGAAGGAGAGAAGGAAGGGAACAGTGTGGGGGAGGAGGAGAAAGAGAAGAGAAGGGGGGGAGGGAGGGGGGTAGAGTTTGCGGGTGGGGGTGGAGGGTGAGGCGGAGGGGGTGGGTGGGGGTTGAGTTGCCTGCTATTGATTATTCCGCCGCTGTTGCCATATCGAGTAGTAACTTGTCCGATACTGGGCTGGTGTTCTGGCCTGGACCAGGACGCCCCCAGCCAGCCTCCCACACCTATGTGGGCACACGCACTCACACACACACACACACACACACACACAGACACCTGCACACACAGACAGCCAAAGACACAGACGCAGACACCCGCACAGACAAAGACTCCCGCACAAACACAGACACCTGTACCAACACAGACACCCACACAGACCCAGACACCCACACAGACACAGGCACCTACAAAGACACAAACACTGTCACAGACCCAGACATCCGCGCGCGCGCACACACACACTGCACCAGTAAACACACACACACACACACACACACACTCGAGCCGTCAGAGGTCAACTGTCGACCTAACTACCCCCTACCCTCCCAAACTGGATAATTGGATGACGCCTGATTGGACCTACCATCTTCACACAAGATGGTTAACCTCCAATGACTGTAACAGTGAAAGATATACATCACACAACTTCACCAGTGAACCGCTGAGCCAGTGGCACAGTGAGAATGACCTCGTAGTGAACCAGTGACACAGTGAGTGTGTTCTCGAGGGAACTCTCGCAGCTGTGGTCGTCCAGTACACACCACCACCACCAGCACCACGATGCAGACATCCTGTAATCTGACTAGTGCACATGTGAACCCGCTAGCGTCTCGCTAAAAATCTCCTCGAGTGGTCTTAAGAGGCTTGGGCCAGCGCCGCGGTCACCCAGTGTAAACACCATGACGCTGACACTGACCAGCATTGTCCTCACCATGTCAACCCCGTCAGCAAGACTTCCTCCCGCCCTAACCTCCACCCACTGACCGGCCTCCCCTCACCACAACTACCTTGTACAAACCAGTGCTCGTACAGACCATACACATGAACAGATCTATACTTCCTATGTTATAAATAATCCATGAACAATTGCATGAATGAAATAGCAAAATGTTTAGTATTCTCTCGCTTACGAGTATGTGAAGTACTATCTTACTGTAACTCTACCAACGTGAAACTATTCATCAGTTGATATTCACCATCAAATACATACTGTATGACAACCACAATATCACTACAGTTCAACTAGCGTGTAACTTTTCATCATTCTGATGTTCAACTCATCACCAGTAAATGCATAATGTATAATCCATAGAATTTGCCCAATAAAACTTCCCGCGTATCTGCCACCGTAGATGAATGTTCATTCATGTCCTTATCTAAAGCATGAAATTATCCAGCTCAACTCTGATCTTAGCTTCTACTGTGAGTGACTAGTTACTATCATGAGTTCCAAGTTCTGTAATGCCTCAACTGTATATTTTCAACAGAATGGCTTGTCTAAATTCAATTAACTGTTCTTTACTTATTTACACACACACACACACACACACACACACACACACACACACACACACACACACACGTACATTTTGTCCTGTGTCGTTACTCACCAACTTGTACAAACACCAAGTATACCCACGCCAGGTGTATTGTGGTATACCTGCGTAGACTGACGTATGATGAGTATTGTAAGGGGCATGATGAACGTGTGAGAACAGATACGTGCAGAATGGTGAGTGTACTAGACTGACTCGTGTGTAATGACGAGTAAACTGCCTTACGTGTAACGATGAGTGTACTAGATTGATTCGTGTGGTATGACTGGGTCCACTGACTGACTCGTGTCAGTGTACTGACCTACTCAAGGGGTACGGTTGAGGGTACTGAGCGACTCATGTGGTATAATCTAGTGTACTGACTGACTCGTGTGGTTTAATCTAGTGTACTGACTGACTCGTGTGGTATAATCTACTGACTGACTCGTATGGTATAATCTAGTGTACTGACTGACTTGTGTGGTTTAATCTAGTGTAGTGACCGACTCGTGTGGTATAATCTAGTGTAGTGACCGACTCGTGTGGTATAATCTAGTGAGCATACTGGCTGACTCATGTGGTATAATCTAGCGCACTGGCTGACTTACATGGTATGATCAAGTGTGCTGGTGACAAGTGGTATCATGAGTATATTGTCTGACAATTGTGGTATGACAACGTAATGAGCGACATATGATGGGTCATCACAAACCAACCAATGTGGTAAAATTAGTATACTGATGTGGTATGATGAGTGGGTACATTCCACAACCTCTCTCTCTCTCTCTCTCTCTCTCTCTCTCTCTCTCTCTCTCTCTCTCTCTCTCTCTCTCTCTCAACCCTCTCCCCCAACCCTACCTCTCAGTCTACTTCTAATCTCTCTTTTTATGTAGTCTTGTGTTCGTAATCTTTCGGTTCTCTTCAGTCTTCCATCATTCTCCGTCTTCCTTCTCCCCTTCCTCAACCGGTACTTCTCCCTCTCCCCCTCCTTTTGATGCGCTAATCCCTTAATACTTCTACAACCTATCTCCCTTCCAATCTCCCCTCTCTCTACCCAATCTTCCTCCCTCTCTTGCCTCAGATTTCCATCTTCTCTTCCTCCAATCTCCAAATTTCCTTTTGTCTTCCTTTTTTCACAAAAACCTCCCTCATTTCTACCTCCTGTCCTTTATCCTCCCTTAATTCATTATACCCTACAGTCTCCTCTTCCACACAATCGTCCTTCCTCCTCAATCTCCAATCCGTTAATCCCGTATTGTAATATTCCTACCACAGTCTACCCACTCGCCTAATCCTCCTCCTCCTCCCCCATCTCTTGCCTCCCATCCTACAATCCCTCTTTTAACCAATCCCAGTCGTCTTCTGCCACCGTCCTCTACCATGACACCATAAATTGCGTCTCTTCATCCCATAGTAAACAAACATCTTCAATATCTTCCTATTTTCTGGCGACTTTTGGCATACCCAGAATCTACGCTCACTTCTTTTGCATATGTCTAAGTTATCACAGAGCTAAATCTATATCAAAGAATATATGGTCATATGTCTGATGTCTTCGGTCTCTCAGGGATTTGAACAGAATTCCCTCTTGCTTGAATTTTTTCCTTATTGAATTATTGTGAAATCTATCAGGAACTATTAGCTTTATCTTGTACTGACAATGCTTTTGATCTGCACCCGTTTTCATTCTTGCATAATTAAGTAAGTATTATCTTTTATCTTATCTGCTGGAAACTGGAAACGCTGAGAAAAATCATACGCATCATACACTTCCTCTGTGTAAGGGCAAGAACGAAGGATGGATGGTACGTGTGTTGGACTGTGTTAAAGACTGTAACGAAGTGCATGGCTGACGTGGGCGACGATAAAAGCAGGCTATGAGAAGTGGGTGACTGCTAGTGCTTATGCACCTGGTCATGAGGAGAAGAATGAAGAAGAATGCGGTTCTTTTCGAGAGGAAGCTGGTTAAGTGCCCCGGCAACTCTGATGCCCAGGATCGAATCTCGGTGTTAGGGATCTGAATGAAATACTGAATGGTGTGCCAGTTGAGGGTATAATTGGATGGCTACGGATACCCGGTGTAAATGAAGTTCGAGAATAGTTTGTCGAAGCTGTGCGCTGAAGAAATCAGGACTGGTGTCTGGTGATACTTGGTTTAGGAGAAAAAAAAAAAAGTGGATACATGAGTAAATCTGGGTGAGCAGGGATGGGGATCAACGGATATTATTGGATTACACTCTAATTAACAAGCATCCAAAGGAGAGGTTCTTGGATATGAAAGTCAACTGATGGGATGGTTGATCGTTTCTTGGACGAGGCGATTGTGAAAGATTCCATTGGTTATATGAAATATGATTGAAAGATGCGAGTAAACTGGGAAAAGAAGCCTAAGTGAAGAGATACCAAGAGAAACCCGAGTGAAAGGTACCATTAACTGAGAGGAAATGAAACAAGGGGAATGGGATAAGAGCAGGAGATATTACGGAAAGCAGTGGTAACATGTTCAGGTGATGTTTGTGGTTTCTGGATGGGAGTGTCTGAGAAAGGGTAGTAAGTGTTGAAATGAAGTTGAACTGCTGGTGAAATTGGAAAGAGGTACATGAATGGCATTTGTGGACAAAGACTGCGTGTGATGAGGACGTGTACAAGAAAAAGTGGCAAGAGGTCGAGAGAAAAATATGTGACTTCAATAAGAGGATGAATGAGAAGGGGTAAGGAGTGTCGACGAAAGAAAACTTGCTTCCAAGGTGCAGTGGTTGGCGCTACGCACCTACCCGCCCGGGTTCGAATCATGGTAACGGCAGTCGGCCCACAGCCAACCGAGCTGTTCATCCATCTCTCGAGGATGATCGATTACAGAGTTCTTAGCCTAGCCTAAGGCACACACACATTTTTTTTTTTTCTCTCTCTCTCTCTCTCTCTCTCTCTCTGAACTTATCACCATAAGAAGTCTACATTTCCCTGCTACTAAAAGCAGCGCAGCCTCAAATAGCAGGAGCCTTTTAGAAAAGTCCTGGACAACACCGGAACTCTTTTATAGAAACTGAATCTGGGGTAACAAATAGGAGCAACAGTTAGGGAGGGAGATGAGAAAATGTAAACAAGGAAAAATGAGATGAGAAAGATATAGATTGTGAGTATTTCAAATGAGTATGAATTTGTCCAATGATAGCGTAAAGGATGTAGTGTGTTTGGGACGAGATAAGATGAAGAGTGAGAGAATCTTGGGAAGTGGTTTGGTGAAAAGACAGGAGGTAAAGATAGCTTTTTGTAGGATGAAGTACGGAAAAGCTGCAGGGGTAAGTAGGATTACGGTCGCCTCTTTTCAAGAAATGGGATAACAGTACTGTTGACTTGTTAATCAGGCTATGCAGCTTCAGTATGGGTACAGGCGAGGTGCCTAAGGATTGGTATAAGGTACAATATAAGGGCAAGGGGGAGAAAAAAATCCTTTTATTTCAGTAGTTTAACTCTGTTGGATATACCCAGTAGTATGAAAAGGGAGGGTGGTGACTCAGGGGTACGCTCGACTGCTGAGGAGCAACGTGCTTAAGAAGTGTCAGAGGATGTGTGGCCAGATGTTTGCTTGGAAGAATTTGCGAGAAACACTTAGAGAAATGAAGAAGTGCGTCTGGCATGTATGAGTAAGGAGAAAACGTATGACAGGGATGACAGAGACCTTGTGGAAGGAACTACGAATATACAAGGTAAATGGAAAGTTTCTCTGTGCAGTAAAGTGTTTTACCAAGAGAATAAAGCATGTGTGAGAGTAGGAAGGAAGGTGTTCGAGTGGTACTCGGTGAAGAAGGCTCTGCATCATGGATGTGTGATCTCCCCGTGTTGTTTAGTCAGTTTGTAGACGGGATTGTGAGGGGAATGAATGCAAGGGTCTTTGAACGAGGTGTATGGTATACTGGAGGTAGGGAGAAAAGGTGAAACAGTTGCTGTGGGCAGTGACATACTTCTGGAGGCAGACTTAAGAGAAAACCTCCTCAAGTTGGTAACAGAGTTTGGGCGAGTGTCTGAAAGGCGAAAGTTGAAATTAAATGAGAACAAAAGTAAGGTAATGAGGTGTGGTTAAGGAAATAAGACTGGATGGTTTGTGAGTAAGTGCGAGTGGCAAGGACGTGAAGGAAATGGAGTACTTTAGGTGCCTGAAACTAGACATGGCAACGATCGGAACCATGGGGGTTGAAGTGAAACCTGAGATGGGTGAACTGAAGAGCGTGTGGAAGTCGGGATCAGTGTCCGTTTCGTCAGACACAGGCATGTTTGAGAGTTTAGTTGTCTCACGAGTGTTGGACTCTAAATACAAAGGAATCGAACAGGGTGGATGTGTTCGAAACGAATTGTTTGAGGTCTGTATGTAGTGTGAAGAGAGTCTGATAATGTAAGGAATGATTGAGACAGCTGAAATCGTTCCGACATACGGCGAGGATGGATGAAGAAAGACCAACAAAGAGGATTTGTGGCTCAAAACTGACAGGAGGAAGGAGATGACGGGAGCGCCATGAGGAGATGAAAGGATGGAGTTTAGCAGGCTTTGGAGTATCGGGGCCCAAACATTCAGGAGCGTGAGAGGTGTGCATGGGACATAAAGAACTGGATTGCTGTGGTATATGGTCAGCGACTTACTGTCGCTAGACTGAACCAAGGCATAAGAGACAGCGTGGGTAAATCACTGAATAGTCTCTGGGTCTTGGCTGTGGCTGGTAGGCTCTGGTATCGGCGAATTGTATATAACAGCAAATATACAGCGCATGTGGGCAAACGAGGCCAATAATCGTCTGTTCCTGACGCCACCTCTCTAAGGCGGGAAAGTTAGTTGCCAAAAAGCTATATATGGTAGTAAAGGTCTCTTCAAAGAAAAAATCTCGGTACAAAGGATTTTGCATTCCCTTACTACTGGAAAAACAAATAAATTATATATATATATATATATATATATATATATATATATATATATATATATATATATATATATATATATATACTTAGAAAAGCAAATGGATTTGTATGTAGCATTTATGGATCTGGAGAAGGCATATGATGGAGTTGATAGAGATACTCTGTGGAAGGTATTAAGAATATATGGTGTGGGAGGCAAGTTGTTAGAAGCAGTGAAAAGTTTTTATCGAGGATGTAAGGCATGTGTACGTGTAGGAAGAGAGGAAAGTGATTGGTTCTCAGTGAATGTAGGTTTGCGGCAGGGCTGTGTGATGTCTCCATGGTTGTTTAATTTGTTTATGGATGGGGTTGTTAGGGAGGTGAATGCAAGAGTTTTGGAAAGAGGGGCAAGTATGAAGTCTGTTGTGAATGAGAGAGCTTGGGAAATGAGTCAGTTGTTGTTCGCTGATGATACAGCGCTGGTGGCTGATTCATGTGAGAAACTGCAGAAGCTGGTGACTGAGTTTGGTAAAGTGTGTGAAAAAAGAAAGTTAAGAGTAAATGTGAATAAGAGCAAGGTTATTAGGTACAGTAGGGTTGAGGGTCAAGTCAATTGGGAGGTAAGTTTGAATGGAGAAAAACTGGAGGAAGTAAAGTGTTTTAGATATCTGGGAGTGGATCTGGCAGCGGATGGAACCATGGAAGCGGAAGTGAATCATAGGGTGGGGAGGGGGCGAAAATCCTGGGAGCCTTGAGGAATGTGTGGAAGTCGAGAACATTATCTCGGAAAGCAAAAATGGGTATGTTTGAAGGAATAGTGGTTCCAAAAATGTTGTATGGTTGCGAGGCGTGGGCTATGGATAGAGTTTTGCGCAGGAGGGTGGATGTGCTGGAAATGAGATGTTTGAGGAAAATATGTGGTGTGAGGTGGTTTGATCGAGTAAGTAATGTAAGGGTAAGAGAGATGTGTGGAAATAAAAAGAGCGTGGTTGAGAGAGCAGAAGAGGGTGTTTTGAAATGGTTTGGGCACATGGAGAGAATGAGTGAGGAAAGATTGACCAAGAGGATATATGTGTCGGAGGTGGAGGGAACGACGAGAAGTGGGAGACCAAATTGGAGGTGGAAAGATGGAGTGAAAAAGATTTTGTGCGATCGGGGCCTGAACATGCAGGAGGGTGAAAGGAGGGCAAGGAATAGAGTGAACTGGATCGATGTGGTATACCGGGGTTGACGTGCTATCAGTGGATTGAATCAGGGCATGTGAAGCGTCTGGGGTAAACCATGGAGAGCTGTGTAGGTATGTATATTTGCGTGTGTGGACGTATGTATATACATGTGTATGGGGGTGGGTTGGGCCATTTCTTTCGTCTGTTTCCTTGCGCTACCTCGCAAATGCGGGAGACAGCGGCAAAAAAAAAAAAAAAAAATTCTTTCTCCCCTATCTTCAGGGATAATATATATATATATATATATATATATATATATATATATATATATATATATATATATATATATATATATCTTTATTTCTTTCATACTATTCGCCATTTCCCGCACTAGCGAGGTAGCGTTGAGAACAGAGGACTGGGCCCTTGAGGGAATATCCTCACCTGGGCCAATTCTCTGTTCCCTGTTTTGGAAAATTAAAAAAAAAAGTGAGGGGGGAGGATTTCCAGCCCCCCGCTCCCTCCCCTTTTAGTCGCCTTCTACGACACGCAGGGAATACGTGGGAAGTATTCTTTCTCCCCTATCCCCAGGGATAAATATAATATATATATATATATATATATATATATATATATATATATATATAGAGAGAGAGAGAGAGAGAGATAGATAGATAGATAGATAGATAGATAGATAGTTTGTTCGCCATTTCCCCTACGAGCGACGAAGCGTTAGGAACAGATGAATAAGCTTGGCTCCCGCTATTCCATCCTTTCGTATGTAACACAAGGAGGGAGGATATCCAGCCCCCAGCTCCCGCTCTTCTTAAGTCACACGAGCAGTGTTCTTCCTCCCTTATCCCCAGGGACAATACGGCGTCCTAGACTAAGTGTCCTCGGCGTCTTGGACTTCACGTCCACGGCGTTGCCTGGGATGTGAACCATGACAACTCGTGTTAACTTGTTCCATGACGCAATATCACATGTAAACACGGTCGTGTGCTAGTATCACTGCTGTTACTTGAGAAAAAGGCCACGAATGACTAATTAGTGAATCACTAGACCATTATGACTTAGGTCAACGAGGGATCGTGGACAGTCATGACTTGTGAACGGAACTCATAAACATTATGACTTGAGTTAACGGGGTCTTGGACCATTAAGTTTCAACTTAACGGGGTCGTGGACCATTAAGTCTTAAGTTAACGGGGGTGGTGACTATTATGACTCAAGGAAACAGGACTCTGGATCATCATGACTCAAACTAACTACAGACTGGACCATGATGACTCAGTTTAACACGACTCTCTCTGGCCCGACATGACTTTAGTGAACGAGACTTTGGACCATTACGATTCAAGCTAACGAATCTCTTGAACATGATTCACTGTTGGATGTCTATCACACCTTATTCTTAGCGACGATTCTGGAATTTTATGACTTCTTGTGTGAACAAGATCGTTAATCATCGTGACTCGAATTACCGAAACCTCCAAGCATTACGATTCGTGTGGACGGGACCATGAATTATTGAAACTATATCGATTCGTGTTAACCAGGTTCTAGAACACTTTCCGTCATACAAACGAGGTCATGAATCATCACGTGATATTCTTCGACCATAGTAATGCCTGTTAACGAGGACGTGAATCATCAAGACTCTTCTAACAAAGTCCTCTATCGCTTTAACCTGAGGCAGTACAGTGCTATAGTTTGTGTGCATTCTCGATTAAGTGTCTATCCATTACTGGACCCGAGTTCTACGCTCGTGAGGGCCCCCCCGTCTCGTACAATACCTTTGAATATGCTTCTTTTCATTCTACTTTCGTTATTCTTTTCCATTCACCCACCATTCTGTCACTACATCTCTAGTAACACGCGCCTTGCACTATCATCACGCCACGTTCCCCCACACCTGACCAGTTCCTCAACATTTCAGAAAGCTCACGAGAATCAACGCTGTTCACCTCGATCCAGAAGCGAGAACATGACGCTCGCGTCTCCCGTGTTTCCTCTCTCAACTCTTTAAGCCTCAAATCAAAGCTCGGACCATCATACCCAATGGGATTTATCTTCGTTCTTAAGGGTCGTACAGTCGTGCTCAAGGTCTAACCGTCATCCTCATCAGCCCTACTTCCAAGTTCATGGGTCTAAGCGCCGTGTTCAAGGGTCATACCCTCGTAGGGTTCCATGGTCGTGCTCAAGGCTCCTACCGTTATACACAAGGGCCCTGCTGCCGTGCTCAAGGGACATGTAGTCTTCCTCGAAGTCCTTACTGTCGTGCTCAAGGTCCCTACTGTCGAACTCAAAGGTCCTATACCGTCATTCAGAAGGGCCGTGCTGTCGTGCTTAAAGGGCCCTACTCTCGTGCTTAAGGGTTCTAATGACGTGCTCAAGGGCCCTGCTGTCATGGCGTCTGGGTTACATCATCTTGATCACAGTCACTTCTCTCTCAACCTGAATGATGGTAGAGTAACGGAACTCTCACAACTCTCGGCGTTCTATCTCATCAGGGACTCCTTACCCTTCACCCGCCTTCTTTAAACCGCTTTCCTCGTCTTCCATATTATCCCAAGACTCCCTCCTTCCTCCTCCTTGAAATTAAAACCTACCGGCCATCCTGTGCAGTACTAGAATATACCAAGAGGAAATACTAAACTGAAGTATAGCTGCAAGCCAAACTATACTGAAACATATCCGCTTTATATATCATATAGATATATACCATCAAGCTATACTAGATAATGTATACCAGCTGGAAATAGTACGTATACCCGTGGGCAGTATTCTCTTAAGATATACCAGCTGGCCATATACTGGAATGTACCGACAGGCCATACAAAAGAAAAATAGTATACCACCTACAAATAGTAAAGTATACCCCTGACGGCGAGATCACACAATGATATACCAGTTGGTCATACACTGAAATATACCATCAGGCTATGCCATACCAATACACAGAAAAATGTCTACTGAACTGGACTGTACCAGCAAGCTGTACTGCACTGAAATAAACTGAAACTGGACTAAAAGTACAGACTAATGGCAATGAAAACAGCGGCCCATCAAGTCTTCCTAGTTTATATTTAATTAATACTTTGTCGGTTCTCGTTTGGTGTTATTACTGCCCTGGGAAGCCATTGTAAAGTACATAATGCTCTCCTTGTATTTATGTCTGATTAAATTGGGTAATTCTACTTTAGTTTGTGATCACTAGCTTCCCCGGTCTCTCAAAGCGCCTCGTCTCACGTCTTCTCTCTCTCTCTCTCTCTCTCTCTCTCTCTCTCTCTCTCTCTCTCTCTCTCTCTCTCTCTCTCTCTCCACTTTGTTCATATCCTCTGAATTCTTGTGTACACAGCCTCTAACCTTAATCCCACTTAAACTTCCTGGTTTCCACTTTCCCCCAATAATCAACACCAGTTTCATATCTCATACTTCCTTCATTCCATCCTTCATTCCTTCCTTTCTTCCTTGTTTCCTCTTCTCCAGTGCCCACTTTATCATTACCTTCCAGTGTGTGTTTTCCCTCCTTTCCTTCACAGGTTCGTATTTCTACGCACAACTCAGGGGAGGGGAAATTGACGACCTATCATTCGTCTTGTCTGGTTTTTATCTTCGTTAAATTTCTGACACCATTCCTTTTTTTTTTTTTTTATCCTCCAGCATTTACGGCGCCACGTTCCTCCCTATTTTCTCGCAAGCAATATGCTTATTTCCTCTTCCTGATGTGTCTGCTGTGTATAAAAGTCTTATCTGCCATGCGTCGGGGTTTTTTTTCCTTCTTCCTCCCACCTCCTCTCTTATTCTAGTTTACTTCAGTCTAATTTTCTTCTCATTTCTCTCTCTCTCTCTCTCTCTCTCTCTCTCTCTCTCTCTCTCTCTCTCTCTCTCTCTCTCTCTCCTTCCTCAAACATACGCACAGTCTCTCCGTCTCACACGTAACACTTGACATCACGTCAACTCATACGACTCCTTTCTTCATAGCTCTTATGATTTCCTGCGGGAAGCGTTACGCGTCAACCATGCCTTCTGGCAAAACCTCGTCATACGGACGCCAAGTAAATACCCCCCCCCCCTCCTCTCTCTCTCTCTCTCTCTCTCTCTCTCTCTCTCTCTCTCTCTCATACTCCTTCTCAAGTGTCTCGTTTCCGTGTCATTTACTCTCACCATTGTTCCTTAATTTCGCTCGAACTGCCGCCAACACGCGCTAATTCGCTCACTTAGTCTCTCTCTCTCTCTCTCTCTCTCTCTCTCTCTCTCTCTCTCTCTCTCTCTCTCTCTCTCTCTCGGGCCTCTCCCTCTCCCCAGCCTCTCCCCGGCGGGGGCCGTGAAGGATGTGGGTCAGCTGCGGCGGGCGTGGAGAGCTCTCCCCTCTCCCTCTCTATACCCTCTCACCCCTCGCCTCCTTTCCTCACTTGCTTTTACCCTCCTCCCCCCCCTCTCTCTCTCCCTCTCTTCCTTCTCCCTTTACTCTCCTCCTCCTCATCCACTTAATTTTTTCTCCTTCCTTTGCTCTTAACCTGCTCTTCCATTTAGTTTTACATCCTCCTCTTCCTTCTTATCTTTGCTTTACTCTTCCCTTCCTCCTTCTCCTCCTCTACATCTTCCTCTCTTTACTCCTTTCTCTTCTACTTCCCTCTCTAACCTCTTCCTCCCTTACCCTTCCCCACTTCCTTTTCCCTTCTCCCTTCCTCTTCTATCATATATATATATATATATATATATATATATATATATATATATATATATATATATATATATATATATCTCCTGGTGTATATCTCATTGTTATTATAGTCATCATTACTTAATATTACCATTACAGTGACAGACTTCCTGATGCAACTAGCAAGGTACACACACAACCATCGTTAATGAAACTAATCAATAAAATTCACCGAGAAAGATGAGAGTAACAGCCAAATTCCAATATATCAAGAGATTATCATAATGTTAAATAAATGAGGCTGACAAAGACGGTAAGAAAAATTGCAAAGCTGAGGATATAGAGACGATAAATGGCAAAAACTTATAATAAATAAATAGGAGATCAACGATGCCAAATACTGGTTAATGCGAAGGATTAATACTGCTGAACGAGAGACGGAAATGGTGGGCTCAGGACACTGCTAAGTAAGAAGATTATTGAGCCGATGTTGAAGGGAAGGAGTAATGATTCAGATGACGAAAGAGATGAATGACAAACACTGAAGAATCAATTAAAAAAGTTACTGATGAAGTGCCCAGCGCAGGAAAAATGATTTGCGGCCGAGATAAATGAAAATTCGGTATTTCAAGGCCCTTGAAAAATGAAGATAATTTCGGAAAATGAAATGACGAAGGGCTTCCTTCCTCGCCGAGGATCCGGAGGGGAGGGAGAGAGAGAGAGAGAGAGAGAGAGACAGGGAGGGAGGGAGGGAGAGAGAGAGAGAGAGAGACTTACGAGACTTGCGACGAGATCTTACCTGAAGGCAGGACTAGCACTCACAAAGGAGAGGAGAGAGAGGGAGAGAGAGAGAGGGAGAGAGAGAGAGAGAGAGAGAGAGAGAGAGAGAGAGAGAGAGAGAGAGAGAGAGAGAGAGAGAGAGAGAGAGAGAGAGAGAAACTTACGAGACTTGCGACGAGATCTTACCTGAAGGCGGGACTAGCACTCACAAAGAAGAAGAAGAAGAAGAAGAGAGAGAGAGAGAGAGAGAGAGAGAGAGAGAGAGAGAGAGAGAGAGAGAGAGAGAGAGAGAGAGAATGAACGTTAGGTTACCACAGCAAATCCTGATCGGTGTATCTTTCCCCCCTACCATTATACCATCCGTGTGACCAATTCCCTATTCGTGAACAAGTGGTCACAATATATAGACGAGCCGTGAATTCTACTTTCTAATCTTCGGAGAATTATAACCTGTGACTGATCTAATGCTTCCTCTCCCTCAGCGTGAGATGTGAATTTCAAGATACGCGATCATGACGCAGAGGTTGAGGTGGTGTGACGAGAACGTGACGCAGAGGTTGAGGTGATGTGACGAGAACTTGACGCAGAGATTGAGGTGGTGTGACGAGAACGTGACGCAGAGGCTGAGGTGATGTGACCAGAACGTGACGCAGAGGTTGAGGTGATGTGACGAGAACGTGAGGCAGAGGCTGAGGTGATGTGACGAGAACGTGACGCAGTGGTTGAGGTGATGTGACGAGAACGTAACGCAGAGGTTGAGGTGGTGTGACGAGAACTTGACGCAGAGGTTGAGGTGATGTGACGAGAACGTAACGCAGAGGTTGAGGTGATGTGACGAGAACGTGACGCACAGGCTGAGGTGATGTATTAACGGCCGAATCATCAGGTAAGAGACGACTTACGATACGAAATACTGGAAACCAGGTCTTTGTCGTGTCTCCTGGAGGCGACCAAGGACGACTTCACACTCTTCCACACGACGACAGAGTCCTTCAAGGACCGGGAGGGAGGGGGGGGGGATTTTCTGAGGAGCCATCAGTGCGAGGTAGGATGAGATCCTCCAGCTGAGAGGGGTATATTGTACGAGATCCTGATACATCCTGGAAATAGAATGAAAGCTGTCCTCAAGATGATACTTGGCGGAAATCGCCGAACCCTTCGGCAGTAGGAGGAGGAGGAGGAGGGCCCTGCTGCAATGCACAACACCTCGGGGAGCCGTGCCGGCCGGACTTCTGGACATGAGTATCCCAGACCACGATTGTGTACGATCGTACGACAGTCGAGCCCAAACAGATCAACCTTGAAGCACGAGGTCATGATTCAAAAGCACGATGGTCTTCGTTGGCATGACGCCCTGGACTTCGAACCGAACCATTAGGTATAAGATTAAATACTACCCCATCATCGTGCTCAAGGGTCACACCGTCGTCCCTAAGGGTTCACACCACTGCCCTTGATTCCGTCTATGATCACCAAATGGCATCTCTCCTGTGTAAGGTTCGATCATCTTCCCTCTATGAGCGAGCCACTCAGGTGGATGACCACACACACTCTAGTGTACTACTTGCCCTTTCTTTAAAAAAAAAAGAAAAAAAACGATTCACCAAACACACTACTTTTTCTCCCCGTTCATTTTCTTGAATTGCGGACGGCAGGTGGAAGTCTGGTGCTGCTGTGTTGGAGGAAGACTTGTTCAGGGCAAGAAGACCCTGCGATATTACCCTTCCGCCCGAGAAGTCCCTCCTAGGGGTGTTCCTGTGGCGCTAAGAGAGTCGGCTACGTCGACCACAAAGTGTGGTGATGTGTGGTGTATTGCTCTGTGGCTGTCTTAGCACAGGCAACCTGAGAACTGAATGCTCAACGCCATCATAGTTGAAGTTATATCCGCGCATGACGGTTCTTGTGCTATGTGTAAACGTTGTTTACAACGTAGGAGAGGTATGTGGTGTCCAGACTGTGGAAGAGAAAATGTAACATGTACATGTCTGGTGGGCGTAGTTTGAAGCGAGTGCGTGTTTGATGGGAGGGTGTTTAAGACTAGGCTTGAGGAGTACTTGTCGAGTCATTTCCACGTGCATATGTTCTGTCGTGTTGTGTTTACAGGGGAGAGGGAATCTGCGAACACAGACTGCAGAAATGCTGCTGGGCAGGGGTCAGTTTTCCGTCTCTACGTTGGGGCTGGCGGTTGGTTATGGAGGAGTCTGGGTGCAAAGGGTCTTCTGCTGCTGTTGCTTCAAAACATATTCAGGTGAGATTGTATTGCAAGGAATTTTGTCTTGCTATGCAAGCGTTGAATGTTTGTGGTTGCTTGGCAGCTTGTGATTGTTCTTGCCTGGCAGCCTGTGATCGTTGTAAGTGCTCTGTTGTGTCTGGTTTGTAGGTGTGAAAATTTTGTTTTGGACAGGGAGGATGGCCAGGCAGGTGAGGCGCAGTGTAAAGTGGAGTGGAATTGTTTGTAGGGGATACTAAGGTATTTGTTCTTGTCCATATCTGGTCCTAGTGTGTGTTTTGAGGGCGTTTTGTTTGTCTATGGCCTTTGTGTTGATGTTTTGCGGTGTGGGGAATGTATGACACGTGTGAGTCCTGTGTGATAACCAGTAGGGTTGAAGTATTGTCGAGCGAGAGTGTAGGAAGAAATTATATCTGCTGAAGCTAAAAGGGTGAATATGAACTTCTGCAGTGATGCACACATTCTGTTCTGAGTGTGTGTGTGTGTGTGTGTGTGTGTGTGTGTGTGTGTGTGTGTGTGTTTCCTTTCCCGTTTGGAAAGATGCCCAAGTTCACAAGTTGGGGAGTCCCGAGACACTCCTACCCATAAATTTCGTCTACATGGCCAAATTAAGTCAAGTAGGGGAAAGGACTTTCCCCATTTTTGGCTCGTCTATGATAGCCTAAACCCCTTAGAGAAGCCCATCCCCCGAGAGAAATCCATGGCCCCCCTAAGAGAAGCCCAGCCCCTTAAGAGTAGCCAAACACCACGTCAACCTCTGTGTGTGTACGTTCGTTCCCATGTTTCTACCCACTACAACTCACAGCCAAACCCCACCTAAAGTCTCCCAAGTCGGGACACCGTAATAAAAAAATATATATCACGAGATGTTTTTGGCCCGGCCAATAACCAAAGCATGGAAACGCATAAATCACTAGGGAGGGTGCGTTCCCTCCCGAGTCGCATTCGTGTTCAAGATACGCATGTTTAGTGTCAACTTAAAGCTCTCAGAAGAGGAAGGCAAAAAAATACGCATCCACTGAATGAGAACATATATTTTCATGTGAAATAAGATGCCATGAAATAATAGGAAGAATATCTAATAGTAGCAGTTGATATTATCCAAAGGTAAATACTCGAAACTGCCGTATTTTGAGCGACTTCAAAGATTCCTAGTTTGGTTGTTTTCGACTCTTAGTCTGAGAATATATATATATATATATATATATATATATATATATATATATATATATATATATATATATATATATATAATTTCTTTTTTCATACTATTAGCCATTCCCGCGTTAGCGAGCTAGCGTTAAGAACAGAGGAGTGAGCCTTTGAGGGAAATCCTCACTTGGCCCCCTACTCTGTCCCTTCTATTGGAAAATGAGAGAGTAGGATTTCCAGCCCCCGCTCCCTCCCCTTTTAGTCGCCCTCTACGACACGCAGGGAATACGTGGGAAGTATTCTTTCACCCCTATCTACAGGATATATATATATATATATATATATATATATATATATATATATATATATATATATATATATATATATATTGGAAAGGATCACAATTTTGCGCGTGATCAAGTATATTCCTACGAGTCCACGGGGAAAGTGAAACACGATAAGTTCCCAAGTGCACTCTCGTGTAATAATCACATCATCAGGGGAGACACAAGAGAGAAATATAAGTCAGTCGATATACAACGAAGAGCCGTAGTCAGGACGCCATTTGATAAACATGCGATTTTCTGAGAGAGACAACGAGCCTATCATAAACTTATTATGTGGACAAGAAGGTGAATTGTTTACAAATTTTATCAACGAAAGTTATCCAATTTGTATAGACCATCACTAATATTTTCCCCATGGACTGATAGGAATATATATATATATATATATATATATATATATATATATATATATATATATATTTGCGTGTGTGGACGTATGTATATACATGTGTATGGGGGGGGTTGGGCCATTTCTTTCGTCTGTTTCCTTGCGCTACCTCGCAAACGCGGGAGACAGCGACAAAGTATAAAAAAAAAAAAAAAAAAAAATATATATATATATATATATATATACAGAGAGAGAGAGAGAGAGAGAGAGAGAGAGAGAGAGAGAGAGAGAGAGAGAGGCTGACAAAGATACTGAAAGAAAGAGGAGTGAGGGACAGAAGCGAGACAGTCAACGGAGAAGAACGAGACAGAGAGAGATCAAGGAAGGGAGCCGCCGCGAGACCACGTCCTGGGAGACACCATTGATTACATTAACCCAGTCTGGAGAAGCGCCACTAGAAGTGTCCGCCAACCCATCCGTTCTGATAGTTTTCGATCCACTAAAGGAGGAGTCCTGCCCTTGTGTCTGCTCAAAGTTTAGTCTCTCTCTCTCTCTCTCTCTCTCTCTCTCTCTCTCTCTCTCTCTCTCTCTCTCTCTCACCTATCTACCCATCTATCCATCCATCTATCTACCTATCTATATATCTATCACTTTTTAAGCAGTTCATCTCGATAACAGTATCAATTTCTTCTTGCGCTCCATAAAGCAATTTTGCAGTCCGCACATGCAGATATGTTTCCTTGTGTTTTCTATCGCTACTGCTCACTTCATTATAAACGTGGAAGACGTTTGTTCAGGCGAGAATTCCCGCTTCTACGCCTACGTTGCCACAGACTGACGTATTACCTCTCTGGTTTTCATCCACTTTCCTTTTGATCAGCTTTTCCAATAGCTGCGAAAAGATAAAATTTTGTCGCTGCCCCCTTTTTTTTAATGTCCTTTTAGAATATATACAAGGTATTTGCTTTCTTTCGCTTACATAAAGTGAAGTTCTTCCAACGAGTTCCTGCATAACTTTTCTGGTAACTTGTCGACTGTGTTTACATACTTTCCGAGTACACTCTCCTTATGTTTTTAAACACACACACACACACACACACACACACAGAGGAGTAAAGACAACGGAGGCTCAGAATGAGCTACAGATAGATATTGAGTTTTGGCATTCACAATGCGATTTTCCAAAAGTCCAATTTAACACAAAATTATGTTCTGTACGAGAAAAAGAACGACTATCAGTGAGGAGGTTAGAGAAAACGAGTTTGGAGTAGGATCCTCTGCTCACAAGTAAATAGTGCTGGAGGTTATAGAAAGCATATCATTCACAGAGAGAAGAATGAGGGAAGACGATAAGACAGAACCCTGAGACACGCCACTATTCACGGGGTGGGTAAGAGATGATGCTTCGGTAACGACTACCTCACTGGAACGATGGGAAAGACAACCATGCATCAGAGAACAGCAGAAAAACCAAGGGAAGAAAAATCAGTAAGCAAAGACCTGACACATCCTCCCAGATGTCTTCGAGATCTCGAGGACCAGAGGCCAAAGATTCTTCAAACTCTAGAAAGAGACGAGGACAAGGGGTTTACCACATGGGAGAGATGATCACTCGTAAACACTGCAACGCGAGAATCGTAATGGGAATGTGAAAGTAAGCAATGACATGCGAAAGAGAAGGATTTTATATCAAAGATTTGCTTGCAGCAATTGGGCTTTTAAAATCTTCACATAGCGTGGTGGGCACTGGTGTTGAATGCCGACCCAAACGTTCATTTTGGTGGCTGCATTCATCAGTAAGCCACCAAATGCAAAAATACAAGACCTTGTACCATATTCGTCCTCTTGAGAAAGACGATAAATTTCTTGAGCACGACGGTATGACCCTTCGGAATGATGACCCAACCTTTGACCTTAACCTTAGGTCAAGTCAAAGGCCACATCATCATACCCTAACGTTGTACCGTCGTGCCCAAACGTTGTGCAGTCGTTTCATCTGATCAAGAAAAGTAAAATCTTTGTACTGATGATCTGGAAAACTCAGTCCCTACTGCCACACCTAATATGAAAATGAACAATGAAAAACAGAAAATCTTAAGAGCCTCCCCAAAGGTAATGTAGAGGAACCGACGTGTAATAACCAGGAACTCTTTACCAGTGTGACAAGTTCCCTCTTACTCAGCAGATAAGAGAACCAGCCAGAAAGGGTAACGTATAAGATCTAATTTCACAATAATGGATCTAATAAACACTGAATTCACACGATGGTTGAATCAAGAGTATAGACGAGTACGCTGTACGGTACACTACCACACATCATAATGTTTCTCGACACGGTTGAATCTATGACATTCAATGTCAACATTGACCATCCAGAGTAGAAAGAAACTCTGTACCATATAGTGTACAATGGGAAGCCCAGGCGAGGGGAACCCATCAAGTGAACCTTTGGAGAGGTTGGCCATTGACGCACTTCAGACATACCCCAAGACACACACACCAGGGAGTAAAAAAAAAAATGCAAAACATATTGACCGCAACGAAGGCGAGGTTGTATTTTTCCCTCTACCTTGGGAAAGCAAACGAGTATAAGACCTCTCAAGAGGGCGGCAGCATCAACAGCAGAAGAAAACATACAAGAGCTACAGGTGGGACGGGAAAAAAAACACCCCTGTGCAAAGGACAAATAAGGAAAGCATCAGAGAACATCGGTCCATGATGTAGAGGAAAGTGCACACACACACAGTTCAGATTATTATGGAGAGCGATGAAACACTTCAGCAATATAATTCACTGTCAAGCGAGCCAAAAATGATCGTAAACAACACAGTTAACCTCTGAAACAGATTTTTCTTCTATTAGTTATAAGAACAATGTTCACGACCACACCCCCTGACATCGACGAGGCTATTGACAATACACCCTTGAATTCTTTCCCAGAACCAGACGCTCGGTACTCTGCGGTAATCCACAGAGGCAGACGTACACTGCCAACAAACATCCCTTTAGAGACAGAGTCTGGAGAACACTGGCACCATCTCAGGGAGTCTAAAACAGCCTCTCATAACCCTATAAAGAGAGAAAGCAATCACGAAAAGGAAAAATCAGCTGTCCAATACCACTAACGTCACGTCATCAAATTTTCAGTGAGTCCGAAGGTGTAAATTGAATGACTTCAAAGTTAAATTTTCACAAGCCAGGGCAACACGCTATCATGGAAAGGTCATACCTCCTCTCTGCTCTGTGACATAACAGTGGAAGCTCGGGAGAACACACACCAGACACCGATAACACACACACACACACACCATGTAAGAGTCTCTGACCAACGACGACCAACAGGTTCCAGCAAACGTAATGCATCAGATGGCAATACACAGTAATGTAGGAAGGTAAATCTTCAGAGCTTCCTTGGAAGCAGGTCACAAGTTCATGTAAACCTGGCGGGTTTTCTGACGCCACCGCGACCCAGAAAATGAAAAAAAAGCTTTAAAGTCCCAGGGAACTCTAGAACCTATGCCTTCTGCTGTTTCTCACTTTAATGTCTAACTTTAAGGCAAACAACAGCCACACACCCGCATCATCTAAACCAAACAGGAGCATCTGGTCTGCAGGGAAAACCCAGGCACTAATCACGAATCATTTAGGTCATCTCGAGAAATACAGGTCTCGTACAGGATCCTGCTCGAGGGCATACGTCCTTATAACAATGCTAGAAAAAAATGTAATAAAATCTGAAAATGATTTTGTGAGGTGAACTCTCCCCTTCAACGAGCACAACAAAATAATTCTTGTTCCTTTTACGAACGTACAGGACGAGGTAGGCCACACCTATGATGGCATTCGGCCGAACACCCGTCGTGTCCACACTGTTATACCGATCTGTATCAACATTACCTATCATGGCCAGTGGAATCTTGTGCTAGAGACTTTTCCTGTAGAGTTAATCACAGACCACCACGTATGCCAAGAATAAATGCAATTAGGACCGACTACAGTCACTGATTATTTTGTTGTTGAGGTACAGAATGGATGAAAAAAGTAAGACGAGATGCATATTAATATGTAAATGGCGAATTCTGGGATGCCTAGTACCCATTTACACTCGAAAAACTAATTTTCTCTTGGACTAATTGTCAGGGAAAAATCTTACGGAGCAACAACTAAAAACAAAAAAAAAGAGTGTCTCAAATATAGAAAATGGATAACGTAAACATCCGGGCACCGCACAATGTTCAAACGCACGATATACAAGCGCACTAGTCTTGTAGAAACTTGAAAAAGTGTCACTGGACAAATGCCTGCAAAAAAAAAACCCAGACGATACGTCACGCGGTGAGGGGGTACGCAGACCTGCGACCAAAACTAATCTGGTTGATCAGCTGAACCAAAAGCGCAGTGTCGTCTTCGGCTCTTGACAAGTGGAGGTGGAGACGAGCCTCCAGACCTGATGGAAGGTATACCCGAGGAAGAGGACGTCAGACGTGCCTACTCTAAGTACAGCGAGTCAGAGGTCGCCCTCGGCTGTATCATCACAGTTTCGTCAAGGAACGTCCCTCACATCAATGGAGTTTGCATAACCCTGTTACTGCAAGCAGCGCAGCCGTGGGTTGCAGGAGCCTTTAGAAAGGAACGCTTACATATACATCAGAGAGAGAGAGAGAGAGAGAGAGAGAGAGAGAGAGAGAGAGAGAGAGAGAGAGAGAGAGAGAGAGAGAGAGAGAGAGAGCGTGTACCTAGAACGAGATTTTGCCCTGAGTACTTACGAACAGAATTGGCTGTGAAGAAGGGTGAAAGGTTGGCGCTCACAACATTGATGAGAGAGAGAGAGAGAGAGAGAGAGAGAGAGAGAGAGAGAGAGAGAGAGAGAGAGAGAGAGAGAGAGAGAGTTTAGGTGTCGTGTAGGGTGGCAGCCGGAAGATTTAAGGCATAAAACGCGGGTAAGGGTAGTGGCAGACAGTCGTAAACAAGCCACATATGGACAGCTTTACCCAGCTCGGCACAAGTCTGCTCAGGAATTAATGCCCATAAACTTGATACATAACTCCAGTATTTTAAGCCCCAAGGAAAGTATTAAGATATTTATTCACGAATACAACAGAGGAAGAAGAGGGAGGGAGAGGGAGGGTGGGGAGGATGGTTAGGAACTTAATCTATTTTCCTAATACAGTATCAAAATACAGTATAAGGCCTTTTGAGAGGTTTTCATTGACAATACCTGCTGTTGAATGAGAGGAAAAGAAACGCGGAGGGGAATGGTAGTTTTTGTTGAGAGCTACGATCCGTTGACGCTCCTCCTGAACTGTTCTTTGTTGGGCAAATCTAAGTTACTAGTGATAGAAATGAGATTTTATTGAAATGCTTCTGAATTTGGTAAAGAAAAAAAAAAAAAAGCTTTGGTATACAATAAGAAGGAACCGAAACACACACACACACACACACACACACACACATATATATATATATATATATATATATATATATATATATATATATAATTTTTTTTTTTTTTTTTTTCATACTATTCGCCATTTCCCGCATTAGCGAGGTAGCATTAAGAACAAAGGACTGGGCCTTTGAGGGAATATCCTCATCTGGTCCTCTTCTCTGTTCCTTCTTTGGAAAAAAAAAAAAAAAAAGAGGGGAGGATTTCCAGCCCCCCGCTCCCTTCCCTTTTAGTCGCCTTCTACGACATGCAGGGAATACGTGGGAAGTATTCTTTCTCCCCTATCCCCAGGGATAAATACATATATATATATATATATATATATATATATATATATATATATATATATATATATATATATATATAGAAAAGAGACGTGTGAAGAAATTCCAAGAGAGTGAGTGATGAGTGACAAAAGATGAAAGTAAATGAATTACATGAGTGGGTAAGGAATGGGATGTATTCAGGGAAAAAGTTCTGGCATGTGCCAGAGATGCATGTGGCATGCAATAGGTGGGAAATGGGCAGATTTCGAAGGGTAGCTAGTGGTGGGTTTGAAGAAGCTGCTAGTGAAAAGGGAGAGGAAGGCATCTGAGCGGTACTTCCAAGGAAGGAATGCAAAAGGATTCGGGGTTGGAAAAGAGAAAGCGGCGGGAGGTCGAGGATGGTGCAGGGGTTGAAAAAGAGGGCATATGAGAGTGGTGGTGAGCGAGTATCAGCAAATAGGGAGAATCAGATGTTTATGAAAGGAACTTAATAATGTGCGAAAACAAGAAATAGGAACTTCGGTGAGAGGGAAAAGGGAGAAGCGGTAACAGGCAGTGATGAAATGAAGAGATAGCGTGAGTATTTTGAAGTACTTTAGAATGTGTTTGATGACAGAGTGGCAGATGTAGGGTGTTTGGTTAGGGGTGGAATGCGTAGCGAGTCATGGAGTGTGTTTTGGTGAAAGGAAATGAATAACGAGAGCCTTGCGTTAGAAGAAACGTGGCAAGGCGGTTGGAGTGGGTAGGGCTGGAGTTGAATTTCTTTAGAAAGGGGGCGAATGAAGAGTTGATTGGGTGGTAAGGAATTTCTATATATGTATGGATCATGGTGAGGTTCCTGAGGAATGGCGGAGTATAGTGCTCACTACAAAGGCAAGGGGAATAAAGGCGAGTGTTCAAACTACAGTTTGTTGAGTGTATCTGATAAGCTGTGTGGGAGGAGAGTGATAGAGAGGGTGAAGCCATATGCAGAGCATCAGACAGGGGAGGAGCAGTGTGGTTTTAGAAGGGGCACAGGATGTGTGGATCAGGTGTTTGCTTTAAAGGATGTGTGAGAAATACTTCAAATAAACACATGGATTTGTATGCGATATCTATGGATCTGGGAAAAGCATACGATAAGGTTGATAGAGATGCCTTGTGGAAGGTCTTAAGAAAATTTGGTGTGGGAGTAAAGTTGCCAGAAGCAGAAAGAAGTTTTCATCAAAGGTGTAAGGCATGGGTATAAGCAGGAAGAGAGTGAATGTTCCCAAGA